>NW_022610892.1:0-73722 GCF_000309985.2 Brassica rapa
TAACCTACCTACCGTATCCTAAGTCATTCAACCAACCACCCTTGACTTAGAATCAGATAGATAGTCCAGAATAGATAACAGAACACACGAACAGATCCGGATCGTCCCCAAAGACCAATCCGTCTAACCGGATAGAATCAAGGTGCGACCGGGCAATGGAGTCCGGCTCGATGGCCCAACGAACTCCCTTACCTGATCCGGCCTTAGGCCTGGATCCAATCGGCCGAGTAAGCCTCAAGCCTAATCCAGAAGGCTTAGCAACCGGTCAGACCTTGCGACTCTACCTTGGCTTAGACAAACCGTGACCTTGTCTTGACTAGACAAGCCATAGGCTGATCCATAAGGATCGGTCCTAACCTGTCCCGAAAGACACCGTTTGGAACATGTACCCTTTGGCCATTCGTGCCTCTTGGACACTCGTGACTCTTGACAACTCGTGCCCTTGGGGTCATTCCAACCGTTCGTCCTAACAGCCCAGTCTTGGTGCGATCGGATCATCCCACTAACCGACCCGTGTCTAGGCTAGCAGTTTGATTATGTTCGGCCAAAGCCTAGGGACGTGTCCCTTGGACTCAACCAACACAACCTTTCGTGTTTAACCAGAGAGAAGAGAAGAGAAACGAATTGAAACAGATAAGGAGAGCCGGATGGGACTTAGGAACCGAGCAGAGCCGCGGTGCGGTCGCATGGACCGTCCGTTCGGTCTGATGGAGCCACGGCCCATCACATACCTTGTGAACCACGTCTGGGTTCTCCATGCTCTTCTCCTTGTCTTGATCTCCCATTCTTGACCGGAGTTAGTTCTCAAGCGATCAGAGTCGCCGGAACACAACACCACCACAATCGGCCTTTCTCTTGGCCGGAACTCTCTTTTTCTCTTCTTTCTTCTCTCTACGGTTTCTCTGAGTATTTTACTCTGGAATTGGATAATGAAATCGACCAGAGAGCCCCCATATTTATAGAAAACGAGGGGGTAAGTCTTGCCCCACGAACAGGCATGACTTGCTAGCGAATGGGCACCATCGGCCAAGGGTTGTCCCCTTTCGGCCACTTGCATCCCTTCGCCCTTTCTGATTGGGTTTGGGGTCGGCCACAAGCCCAACCCACGCCCCAAGCCTCCTGGACTTAGCCCATGGCCTTGTCCTAAGACCCAACAGCCCATGGCCTCATGGCCGGACCTCACAGCCCGCCACTGACCCGGAACCGGACCATCGGCCTAAAGCCCGGACAGTCCGTCTAGCTGAGATGAGCGGACTCTCAGCTGCCTCAGCTGAGTGAGCTAGTAGTCCAGCTAGTGGAGCTGACCTAGTAGGGACTGAGCTGGAGTGAATTGAACCTAGCTTCCTTGAGTGGCCGAGCTACTCAACCACTTCGTCCAGCTACCGTCTTACTCGTCCTAGCTGTCTCTTAGCTTGTATAAGGTTAAGTCTAAGTTTCCTTATGTCCTTAACCTTCTTTCTCGACCATGGAACGCTTGCCTTGATGTCCTAGGACTGGCTTGCACGTTTCCTCGAACCATGGCCGTCCCAACAATCCTACTCAGGATTGGGGGCGTGACAAGTCTCCCCCCCCTTGGGATGGATTCGTCCTCGAATCCGAATCGAATGCTTCCTCGGAAACAAACTGATCCAACCACTCTGGGTACTCTGCTTTCATTCTAGCTTCGGTTTCCCAAGTGATTATATCTTGACCATTACAGTCCCAGACGACCTTGACCATCTGGACCGTCTTCTTCCTTGTTGCTTTTTCCATCCTATCTATGATTCGAACTGGTCTTGTTTCCAAGGTTAGGTTCTTACCAAGATCGTCTGGAATGGCAGGAAGAGCGATGTCTTGGTCCGTCAAACATTTCCGAAGTTGGGAGACGTGGAACACATTATGGAATGCGTCCATCTTGGCCGGCAAGTCCAACTTATAGGCCACCATCCCAACTCTTTCAATGACCTTGAACGGCCCCAAGTATCTTGGATCTAACTTCCGTCTTCCGGAGATCCGGACTCGTCCTTTGAAGGTAATCATTTGAGATACACCAAGTCACCTACTTGGAACTCGAGATCTTTCCTTCTTCGATCTGCATAGTTCTTTTGGCGGTCTTGTGCCTGTCTCATCTTGTCCCTCAAGAACTTGATCTTTTCGGTTGTCTCTTCGACAATCTCCGGACCAATCATGCTGCGTTCCCCAACTTGGGTCCAGCATAAGGGTGTCCTGCATGGACGCCCATACAGAGCTTCGTATAGCGACATGCCAATACTACTATGGAAGCTATTGTTGTAAGCAAATTCTACCAGAGGTAGATGTTTCTCCCAGGAATCACCCCAGTCTAGAACACATGCTCGCAACATATCTTCCAATGTCTGGATCGTACGTTCAGACTGTCCATCCGTCTGTGGGTGATAGGCTGTACTCATGTTCACTCTTGTTCCTAAAGCTTTTTGGAAAGCCTTCCAGAAGTAAGATGTGAACCTTGAATCCCTATCTGATACTATGCTTGCCGGCACACCATGTAGTCGGACGATCTCATCAATGTACTTACGTACAATCTGATCTACCCCATCCGACTTTTGATAGCCAGGAAGTGTGCTGATTTGGTTAGGCGATCAACCACAACCCAAACCGCATCTTTCTTATTCCTCGTGGTAGGGAACCCAGTCACAAAGTCCATTGTGATGTGATCCCATTTCCATTCTGGAATAGGCAAGCTTTGTAATAACCCACTAGGCACTTGATGTTCTGCTTTGATGAGTTGGCAAGTGGAACATGTTGGGGTACAAAAACGGTTACAAATTTACAACAAAATTAAAAAACATCCGAGGAAGAAAATAAGAATTCCTCCGAAGAGTACTTTTCGAAATAGATTCTTCCTTACGAAAAAGCTTTACGGAAGAAAGAATCGAGATGTCCGACGAAAGCCCGCTCGGTCGCTACGTAGCGACCAAGCGATCGTCCCGCTCGGTGCTCGGCCAAGCTCGGTCGCTACATAGCGTCCGAGCGATCGTCCCGCTCGGTCGCTATGTAGCGACCGAGCGATCGTCCCGCTCGGTCGCTACGTAGCGACCGAGCACGAGCCAAAGCTCGGTCGCGTACGTAGCGACCGAGCTCGCCAAGCTTGGTCACTACGTAGCGACCGAGCGATCGTCCCGCTCGGTCGCTACGTAGCGACCGAGCTCGGCCAAGCTCGGTCGCTACGTAGTGACTGAGCGACGTCCCGCTCGGTCGCTACGTAGCGACCGAGCTCGAGCCAAAGCTCGGTCGCTACGTAGCGACCGAGCGATCGTCCCGCTCGATCGTCGCTCAGTCGCTACGAGCGACCGGGCTCGAGCCGAAGTTCGGTCGCTGTGTAGCGATTGAACTCTTCCGGACATCGACAGACATCAATCCATGCATTCTCGTCAAATCTTCGAACGCTATCTCCCGAAGACCGTAGCAAGCTCAGTCCACGTTTTCCGCTATTCCAACTCATCGATCAAACTTCGCGGATGAGAAACCGCAAAAAATTGGTAGTAAACGTGTCGAGTCGGAAGACCGCCCAAAGGGACCTAAAACACGACTCGAGGCCCATCCTACGATTTCCTAACCCAAAGCCCGTAAACCGCAGCACGGTTTACGCTTGGCCAAAAGGAAGGATAAATGTCAAGTTTCCGCGGATAAATACGGAATTTTGAAGATAATTGTGAAGATCGGGAAAAATGGAATATCTCCATTTTTATGCTATGACGGCTTAAGGGCAGAAGAGTAAAAGCGTAAACCGACCTTGGAGCTAGTATATAAGGAGTCCTAAGCGAGGAGCATGGGGGAGAACTTTTTCAGAGCAAACTTAGCACTTAGAGCGATTTAGGCAATTTTCCGTTTTTGTTATTTCGAGCTGCGACTCAATTAGGTTTAGCCGTTTTAGGGTTGCTAGAACTAGGAATCTTGCCGACAGCTCTCGAGCCCAGGCTTATACCTTGTTGTAAACTCTCATACGCAGATTCGGAATAAGATCTCTTTGCTCTCTTTTCGATTTATTATACTTTAACGTTGTTATTCTCGTGTTCTGATTGCTTGACGTGTGGTAATTAGCAGATATCCGGGTCCTCTGGGAAATTAGGGTTTTCCTAGTTTCCTTATTAAACGGAAATCGACGGTGTGAATTTCGGTTCCCACAGTTTGGCGCTAGAAGGAGGGGGACATACGGATCAATCTAACCCGCAAAAGCCACTCAACGATCAGGACCGGTATGCAAGATTCGACATGCGCGAACGTTATCTCATTCAAGGGGGGAGCAACGATCGATCGAGCCAAACCTCGAAACGACCTCCTTGTTATCGAGTTGACGATTCGAGATATCGACGTCGCTAGAGTGCTAATCGATACCGGAAGTTTGGCCGATATCATCTTCAAAGACACTCTCGAAAAGATGGGGATCAATCAATCCGAAGTCACGAAATGCCCAAGCCCACTGCTGGGGCTTTCGGGGGAAACGACCATGGCCTATGGATCGATTAATCTCGCTGTCAAAGCCGGAACCGTGACGAACGTCACAGAGTTTCTAGTCGTTGACCGTCCTGCATCTTACAACGTTATCATGGGAACACCATGCGCGCAATCCCATCAACCTACCATCTTTGCCTCAAGTTCCCGACCCCTAACGGAGTCGAGTTAATTTGGGGAAATCCGAGAGTTTCACAGGTATGTTTCGCCGCGGAACTGAAGCGAAAGAGACCGATCTTCGAAATCACTCCTAGAAAAGCGGAGAAAAAGACCTCCAGCAAAGATACGCGAAGTCAGGATTCAGCGGAATTCTTCTGGCAGTCTCGCAGCATTGCAGCTCAAGATGAAAAACGCGAGCCAACATGCGAACCCGTGGTAACGATCTGTCTCGACGAAGCCTTCCCAGAACGCTGCGTCGAGATTGGAGCCAATCTCCACGAACCTTTAAGGACAGACCTCATAACCTGTCTTAAAAAGAGCCTTAATACTTTCGCATGGGCTGCAGAAGATATGCCGGGAATCGACATTAACATAACATGTCACGAGCTGAATATCGACCCAACGTTCAAACCCGTCAAACAGAAAAGACGGAAGCTAGGATCCGAATGTGCTGCCGCAGTAAACGATGAGGTCGAAAAATTGCTTAAAGTTGGGTCGATAGCAGAAGTAAGGTACCCGGACTGGCTCGCCAACCCCATAGTAGTCAAAAAGAAGACCGGGAAGTGGCGAGTTTGCGTGCATTTTACCAACCTAAACAAGGCATGTCCAAAGGATAGCTTCCCTTTACCACATATCGATCGATTGGTAGAAGCAACAGCGGGCAACGAACTCTTATCCTTCATGGATGCCTTCTCAGGTTATAATCAAATTAGGATGAATCCCGACGATCGTGAAAAGACTGCGTTCATTACCGATCGCGGAACTTATTGCTACAAGGTAATGCCCTTCGGCCTCAAAAACGCTGGTGCAACTTACCAACGACTCGTGAACCGAATGTTCTCCAAACAACTCGGAAAAACGAAGGAGGTTTATATCGACGACATGCTCGTCAAATCCCTCAAAGCAAGAGATCACGTGTCACATCTCGAAGAATGCTTTGCACAACTAAATTCCCATAACATGAAGCTCAACCCAACAAAATGTAGATTCACCGTGGCATCAGGGGAATTCCTCGGCTACTTGGTCACATACCGCAGCATCGAAGCAAATCCAAAACAGATCAACCCTCTAATCAAGATGGCTTCACCAAAGAATAAACGGGAAGTCCGAAGACTGACCGGCAGAATCGCAGCACTTAACCGATTTATTTCACGATCAACAGATAAGTGCCTGCCCTTCTACGACGTCCTGCGAGGAAATAAAAAATTCAAATGGTCGGAAGAGTGCGAAAATGCCTTCCAACAGCTGAAGCGTTATTTACCTACTCCTCCAGTCCTCGCAAAACCCGTGGAAGGGGAGCCTTTATTCTTGTACATCGCGGTGTCAGCAACGGCCGTAAGCAGAGTCCTGATCAGGGAAGAACGCGGGGAGCAGAAACCTATTTTTTACATAAGCAAAACCTTGCTGGATGCCGAATCTAGGTATCCATTGATGGAAAAATTGGCGTGCGCGGTTGTAACATCGGCCCGAAAACTAAGACCATATTTCCAATCCCACACAATCGTCATCCTCACGACTTTTCCCTTACGGACAATTTTACATAGCCCGAGTCAATCAGGCCGACTGGCTAAGTGGGCGGTCGAGTTGATCGAGTATGACATCGAATACTGACCAAGGACGAGCGCAAAATCACAAGTGCTCGCAGACTTCTTGGTCGAACTTCCAACGGGAACAATAACCAATGAGGAACCAAATTCCACCTGGATCCTCCACGTCGACGGATCCTCATCCAAGCAAGGATCAGGTATCGGGTTCCGTCTCACATCTCCAACGAGCGAGATCTTGGAACAATCGTTCAGGCTGGAATTCCATGCCTCAAACAACGAGGCCGAATACGAAGCATTAATCGCAGGTCTACGTTTGGCTCACGGCTTAAAAATACGTAATCTCCACGCTTACTGCGACTCCCAGTTAGTGGCCAGTCAATTCAGCGGAGAGTATGAAGCCAGAGACGAACGGATGGACGCGTACCTCAAACTGGTCCAAGGTCTAGCTCAAGACTTTGACTGTTTCGCCCTTACCCGGATCCCCCGTTCCGAGAATGTCCAGGCGGACGCCCTCGCGGCCCTAGCATCAAGTTCCGATCCAGGACTCAAAAGGGTAATTCCGGTCGAATTCATCGAACATCCGAGTATCGGACCGCCAGTCGTCGTCAATCTATAGAGGGTCAAGACGACGAGGAAGAAGAAATTACGATACCACCACCATCAGAGCAATCTGATTACGGCTGTGATACCCCATGGCTTCAGACGATTCGAGACTACATTGTCAACGGGCAACTGCCCGCCAAAAATGGGCAGCTCGCAAGGTCCGAACACAGGCTGCACGCTACGTAACAGTGGACGGGGAAATCTACAAATGGAGATTCTCCGGACCACTCCTGACGTTCCTGGAAGGAGAAAAGGCGAGGAAAGTAATGACGGAAATACATTCCGGCTCCTGCGGCAACCATTCCGGCGGAAGATCACTAGCCGTGAAAATCAAACGCCATGGATACTATTGGCCAACAATGATCGGAGATTGCGAGAAATTCGCACGAAAATGCGAAAAAGGCCAAAGGCATGCGCCAACTATCCGACAACCGGCCGAAGTTCTTTCCTCCATCATATCGCCTTATCCCTTTATGCGCTGGGCCATGGATATTGTCGGACCTCTGCATAATTCAAAGCAAAAGCGTTTCCTTCTAGTCCTTACCGATTTTTTCTCAAAATGGGTAGAGGCGGACTCGTACGCAAGTATAAAA
The DNA here is from genome assembly GCF_000309985.2 of Brassica rapa. NCBI lineage: Eukaryota > Viridiplantae > Streptophyta > Magnoliopsida > Brassicales > Brassicaceae > Brassica > Brassica rapa. Next base: position 7,373 of record NW_022610892.1, read on the forward strand.
GACGTCCAAGTCGAAAAATTTCGTATGGAAAAACATCATCTGTAGGCATGGAGTTCCTTACGAAATCGTAACCGATAACGGGTCTCAGTTCATTTCCACCCGATTCGAGGCATTCTGCAAAAAATGGAAGATACGACTCAACATGTCAACTCCCAGATATCCGCAGTGCAACGGACAGGCTGAAACAATCAACAAGACCATTCTCGACGGACTGAAGAAACGCTTAGAGGCCAAAAAAGGTAGATGGGCCGACTGTAACACCCCCGAACCGTCCTAGACATATGGTCGATCAACCGGCCAACAATCAAACAAGAACATGACCGATCGACCGTCCAACACCCAGGGTTAGAGATGAATGAGCCAACCGGCCAGCCAACAATCAAACAAGAACATAACTGACCGTCCAACCCAACACCATGGTCCAGAAGCGCTACATGACGGGTTAGGGACGATCCGGTCAGAGTCACAAACTTTTACTCCACGACCAAGACCAGTTCATCCACTAACTCGTCCCGCTGCGTCAAGGCATAAGGCTTTGCAACCCGTACCTAGAGTTAGCGTTTTCCGTTAGATCGAGGCCTAAGGCTTTTCAACCCATACTACGACCTAACGTTGTGTTAGACCGGACTAGTCAAATATCAGAGTACTCATGAAGCGCATATAAAACAATTACTTTATTTATTCGAGAAATATCCATACATTGATATAATTCGAGACCGGTCCCGGCCTAATGCCAAATCGAGTCAACTAAACACAAATCCACAATACCGTTTACAAAAGGCATGAAAATCTACACCGGCGGTCCTAACGTCCAGCACCAAGCTATCCGATCATCTTTACCTAAAGCGACCTGCAAAAAGGACAACAGAGTTGGATGAGTAACCTAATGTTACTCAGTGAGCTGGCGGCCTCTACCCGCAACCTAGACTCTAACCCGGACAACCCAAAATAACAATCAATCTAGCCCTAGCATGCAATAAAAGCTAAGGCTAAGCAAACCGTTACTAAGTTAGACTTGGCCTCCTGCCATGATCTAGCTTCAAGTAACGGGAACCTGCATAAAAACAAGTCAACAACCAATCCCTAGTTAACCATATATACGCCTGAGTTCAGTACTCATGTAGTGTTAGACACTTAGACTATACAAGTATCACTAGTCGATCGACCAAGAATCAAACAAGAACATGATCGGCCAACCAATGATACCGCATAGCTTTAATATCCACCACCCTTCACAAGCAATCCCTCAAACACATACAGGCCAATGTCAGGCCTACAATAACCAAATACACACCAAGCCTAATCCGGTACCTAAGCCAGACTTAGGACTTAATGTCAGAACCTGCAAGCAAATCAATCAACCAAACACAATCACAATAATAAGACTATTAGTAACTACGACTCGATCTAACTCGTAACACCGTATATCGGTGATGCACTAACTCGAGGGTTCCATAACCCTCTACGACACTCTAACACAACACAACACACTACCCCGGGAAATGGTGACTTAGTGTTCATCCTCTCTATCGGCAATATCCTATCTTCCTACCACAAAGGCCAGAAGAAGGAACTTTCAACCGACCGCGGCCCACAGTCCTTCGGGTCACCGCGCGACAGCCCACAGTCCTTCGGGTCACTGCCACATTACACCGTCGTGTAATCACTCAGCCCTAGGCCATGATCCCGTCTCTCTGAGTCTTCCCGATCCAACGAATAAGGGGTTTCCTTAAACCCGCTGGGTACGAGGCTGAGGAAACACTAATCACCCCTACACAAGCCTAGTATGGGCGGGTTACGCACATACTGTCGGCACCCTCACACAACACAAACTCAATCTAGAACCTAACCTTAAGATAGAGTTCCAGATCCTAACTAGACACTCGACTCCAGAAGACTAACCATAGTACCAGTAGTCCGGCCTATATGGCCTAAGACCCTTAGTACTAATAACTAAACAATAATATCAATACTAAACAAATAAATCAAACCGTTATCCAGATAGTCCAGCCTCCTGCTATGAAACTATCCTTAAAGATAACGGGAACCTGCACTCAACCATATCAACACGCAAGAATAGAAAACATGATGCATCCTAGCCCTAGTCCTAGTCAGGTTATTAACTCAGTCTTAATTCCATTCATCTCAGCTTAGCCCTTGCTAAACTGAGTCCGGTTCCATAAATAAAATAAACCTAAGGACTCTACCATTCAATAACGTGATCATTCTAATCTATATGCAGACTCGATCTACCCTAAATTCCAAGTGGAATTCAAACAAACCAATTCACAGTGTTCTAGACGAGAGAAGCTGCTGGTTGATCGGAGAGGACTTGGCCAAAACCCAAGGGACGCCTTGACTGGACTGGACTGGACTGATCTTGACTTGTACAGAACCTCCCCTGATACTGGACTGGACTGAACTCAACTCGAACAATTCTTCCGAAATCTGAACAGAGTATCGAACCATAACCTCAACTGAAATGAAACCATGGAACTGAACTGATCTTGGACATCACCTCCACTTGATTATCAAAGAATATGAGTAGAGTGGACAGATTGACTTGGGCAGAGCTTCCGCATAACAATTGCAGAAATTCTTCGATTGGACAGAACTTCGCTTCTTGGTGAAGTATCGATCTTCGGAACTCAGCTACACTCTCTTTCTCTCTCTCTCTCTAACCACGTTGACTTGCTTCCCATCTGAATTGATATTCAATTGGTTGATCTTCAGTTGGCCAGAACCTTCCCTAGGCGCTGACTTGAAATCAGTAGAATAACTGTTCTCGAACTTTCTTTCTCTAGCTTTCTCTCTCACGTTTTTCTCTGAGTTTCAGGTGTGCTGGATGGTTTGAAATGAGCTGGGGTCGTGGGGTTTATATAGGATGCAGCAACCAATCAGAAACAAGCCGTGTGGCAGCCCGTGTGTCGCTTCGCATGGCTCCGGACGCATGCGTCGCGGCACCTCGTGCTCCACATGTCTGATGCCATGACCAGGACATCATGCAGAGTGACACCATGCCCTCCAGATGTCTGATCCACGGCCTGACCTCATCCAGATTGACACTCAGCGCACACATGTCGCTCAGCATGCTCCGATCGCAGGTTTCGCGGCACCTCGTGCTTCTGGGTGTCAATCAGCATGCTGTGCTCTCCTGGGGTTCAACACCTCCTGCTTCCCTTGCCACATACCATGCCAGGCAGGTTACATCACGTCCTTATCTCATAGATAAGGCCAGCTCGAGCTTCTCGGTCCATTCGACTGATTTCGACCCTTCCGGTGAATTTTCGTCCCGCGATCAATCCCGAATATTTTTCTACGCCCGTTCTGATGAGATGAATATTTTTAATAAACTCCAAGTGAATCCTGACCTTGATGGAAAATATTTCCCGAGCCTCCGGCTTCCTCAAAGAATTTCGTAATACCGAAATTAGGGTTTTTGCCCAACTTCGGGTTTTCCCGTCGTGCTTCAATCCCGTCGTGCTTCAATCCCGTCGTGCTTGCTTCCCGTCCTGCTTAATTCCCGTCCTGCTTCCGACTTATAATGTCTTCAGAATAATATTTTACTGATACGAAGATATTCCGAGAAAACTTCACGATGAAGAAACGTCAATCTTCAAAAACGTCGAGCTTCTAAACCGTCGTGCTTCAAAAATGTGATTCTTCCAAAACTGCCGTCTGATCATCTAAGACATTTCTAACAATGGTAGAACAGCTTATCTCAACTCATGCTTCACTCACGATCCATTCTTCAACCTTCTCGTACTTCAAATTTCCCGATCGATCTGTATTGCCCGCGACTCAACCACAATGTTGATGCTCGACCAATCTTCTATTTTCTTCGATCCATGTTATGTCTTAAGTGATCAAAACTTAACATTCCTTCAATTGCTTTGATTCTCAAAAGCTCGGCTCTGGATTCTGACTTTTGCTCTCTCGACCATTTTTTTCCAAAGGGCGGGTTATCACATTCTCCCCCCCTTAATAGAATTCGTCCTCGAATTCTTAGTTTCGCAATTGCTTAGCTTCACGAAATGTTCCTCCTTGATGTGTAGTGATGATGTTCAGCTTTTGAATAACTTCGTCTTGCGGTCTTGGTCATAAGATATGGTTCTTTGCTGGCTCGCCTTTCTTTCGGTTTCTTTGGGTCTCCATAAACACTTTGGATTTTGAACTTGCTCCACCTTGATAACAACTCCTCCATAACTCCTCATTACATAACTTTCTCTTGATCACTAGATGTGCTTCTTTATCGGTTGGCCTTAGATATCTCCCCATGATTTCTTCAGTCTTCTTCTAGATTTTCTGATTCTGAACTCGCTCCATCTTAATACATCTCCATGCGTTTCCTCGGTCTTGAATCCTTTCATTTCTTGATTTCTCATGCTTCAATTAATCTCAACTTGTCTTCATAACTCTTTACTTTGCTTGCCCATGTCCCTTTGTGTATACTGTCTAAAGTCGCCATAATCGTCTTCATATCTCTTCACTCTGCCTTTCACTTTCCCTTGAGTGTCCTTCCCAATGACACCACAATGATCTTCATAAATCTTCACTTGAATGATCACTGCGTCTTCTTCTTAGTTTTTACTTTGCTGCCCAACTAATTTCCCATGATACGATCTTGCCAATCTGCGCCTCTGATTACTCCAACCATTTCCTCGATCTCTCATTTCCCAGATACTGATGAAGTCCTTTCCCAACGAAGTCTTGTTTCTTCCCATCTGTCCAGTCCATACCACAGCCCAGTTCTCTGAATCTGTCTCTCCTCTTTCGCTTCGGGTTTGGGTTTGGCCTCGAACTCCCTCCACTTTAAGGTTTTCATAAAAGTACCGATCAACAAACGCATTTACTCGCTGCAACTCAAAAGAACACCTCACATGCAAGTTAGTAGACAATTAATCACATAATCTACTAACCCAGCAAATACTAACAATGCAACCTAACCGCAATTCTAACCAGCAACCTAACAGTTCTACCCAACCAACCTAGCAATTCTAGATTCCACTATCTTAATCCTAATTTCCTAAAACCACAAATCCTATCGCTGGACGTGACCGGTTTACCTAATGCCTTTTGTGACTCATTTTGACTCGATAAATATTTAAAACCGATTAAATCATGAGTTCCGGAAGCATGGACGAAACCATGCTCTGATACAACCTCTGTAACACCCCCGAACCGTCCTAGACATATGGTCGATCAACCGGCCAACAATCAAACAAGAACTTGACCGATCGACCTCCAACACCCAGGGTTAGAGATGAATGAGCCAACCGGCCAGCCAACAATCAAACAAGAACATGACTGACCGTCCAACCCAACACCATGGTCCGGAAGCGCTACATGACGGGTTAGGGACGATCCGGTCAGAGTCACAAACTTTTACTCCACGACCTAGACCAGTTCATTCACTAACTCGTCCCGCTGCGTCAAGGCATAAGGCTTTGCAACCCGTACCTAGAGTTAGCGTTTTCCGTTAGATCGAGGCCTAAGGCTTTTCAACCCATACTACGACCTAACGTTGTGTTAGACCGGACTAGTCAAATATCAGAGTACTCATGAAGCGCATATAAAACAATTACTTTATTTATTCGAGAAATATCCATACATTGATATAATTGGAGACCGGTCCCGGCCTAATGCCAAATCGAGTCAACTAAACTCAAATCCACAATACCGTTTACAAAAGGCATGAAAATCTACACCGGCGGTCCTAACGTCCAGCACCAAGCTATCCGATCATCCTTACCTAAAGCGACCTGCAAAAAGGACAACGGAGTTGGATGAGTAACCTAATGTTACTCAGTGAGCTGGCGGCCTCTACCCACAACCTAGACTCTAACCCGGACAACCCAAAATAACAATCAATCTAGCCCTAGCATGCAATAAAAGCTAAGGCTAAGCAAACCGTTACTAAGTTAGACTTGGCCTCCTGCCATGATCTAGCTTCAAGTAACGGGAACCTGCATAAAAACAAGTCAACAACCAATCCCTAGTTAACCATATATACGCCTGAGTTCAGTACTCATGTAGTGTTAGACACTTAGACTATACAAGTATCACTAGTCGATCGACCAAGAATCAAACAAGAACATGATCGGCCAACCAATGATACCGCATAGCTTTAATATCCACCACCCTTCACAAGCAATCCCTCAAACACATACAGGCCAATGTCAGGCCTACAATAACCAAATACACACCAAGCCTAATCCGGTACCTAAGCCAGACTTAGGACTTAATGTCAGAACCTGCAAGCAAATCAATCAACCAAACACAATCACAATAATAAGACTATTAGTAACTACGACTCGATCTAACTCGTAACACCGTATATCGGTGATACACTAACTCGAGGGTTCCATAACCCTCTACGACACTCTAACACAACACAACACACTACCCCGGGAAATGGTGACTTAGTGTTCATCCTCTCTATCGGCAATATCCTATCTTCCTACCACAAAGGCCAGAAGAAGGAACTTTCAACCGACCGCGGCCCACAGTCCTTCGGGTCACCGCGCGACAGCCCACAGTCCTTCGGGTCACTGCCACATTACACCGTCGTGTAATCACTCAGCCCTAGGCCATGATCCCGTCTCTCTGAGTCTTCCCGATCCAACGAATAAGGGGTTTCCTTAAACCCGCTGGGTACGAGGCTGAGGAAACACTAATCACCCCTACACAAGCCTAGTATGGGCGGGTTACGCACATACTGTCGGCACCCTCACACAACACAAACTCAATCTAGAACCTAACCTAAACATAGAGTTCCAGATCCTAACTAGACACTCGACTCCACAAGACTAACCATAGTACCAGTAGTCCGGCCTATATGGCCTAAGACCCTTAGTACTAATAACTAAACAATAATATCAATACTAAACAAATAAATCAAACCGTTATCCAGATAGTCCAGCCTCCTGCTATGAAACTATCCTTAAAGATAACGGGAACCTGCACTCAACCATATCAACACGCAAGAATAGAAAACATGATGCATCCTAGCCCTAGTCCTAGTCAGGTTATTAACTCAGTCTTAATTCCATTCATCTCAGCTTAGCCCTTGCTAAACTGAGTCCGGTTCCATAAATAAAATAACCCTAAGGACTCTACCATTCAATAACGTGATCATTCTAATCTATATGCAGACTCGATCTACCCTAAATTCCAAGTGGAATTCAAACAAACCAACTCACAGTGTTCTAGGCGAGAAGCTGCTGGTTGATCTGAGAGGACTTGGCCAAAACCCAAGGGACGCCTTGACTGGACTGGACTGGACTGATCTTGACTTGTACAGAACCTCCCCTGATACTGGTCTGGACTGAACTCAACTCGAACAATTCTTCCGAAATCTGAACAGAGTATCGAACCATAACCTCAACTGAACTGAAACCATGGAACTGAACTGATCTTGGACATCACCTCCACTTGATCATCAAAGAATATGAGTAGAGTGGACAGATTGACTTGGGCAGAGCTTCCGCATAACAATTGCAGAAATTCTTCGATTGGACAGAACTTCGCTTCTTGGTGAAGTATCGATCTTCGGAACTCAGCTACACTCTATTTCTCTCTCTCTCTCTAACCACGTTGACTTGCTTCCCATCTGAATTGATATTCAATTGGTTGATCTTCAGTTGGCCAGAACCTTCCCTAGGCGCTGACTTGAAATCAGTAGAATAACTGTTCTCGAACTTTCTTTCTCTAGCTTTCTCTCTCACGTTTTTCTCTGAGTTTCAGGTGTGCTGGATGGTTTGAAATGAGCTGGGGTCGTGGGGTTTATATAGGATGCAGCAACCAATCTGAAACAAGCCGTGTGGCAGCCCGTGTGTCGCTTCGCATGGCTCCGGACGCATGCATCGCGGCACCTCGTGCTCCACATGTCTGATGCCATGACCAGGACATCATGCAGAGTGACACCATGCCCTCCAGATGTCTGATCCACGGCCTGACCTCATCCAGATTGACACTCAGCACACACATGTCGCTCAGCATGCTCCGATCGCAGGTTTCGCGGCACCTCGTGCTTCTGGGTGTCAATCAGCATGCTGTGCTCTCCTGGGCTTCAACACCTCCTGCTTCCCTTGCCACATACCATGCCAGGCAGGTTACATCACGTCCTTATCTCATAGATAAGACCAGCTCGAGCTTCTCGGTCCATTCGACTGATTTCGACCCTTCCGGTGAATTTTCGTCCCGCGATCAATCCCGAATATTTTTCTACGCCCGTTCTGATGAGATGAATATTTTTAATAAACTCCAAGTGAATCCTGACCTTGATGGAAAATATTTCCCGAGCCTCCGGCTTCCTCAAAGAATTTCGTAATACCGAAATTAGGGTTTTTGCCCAACTTCGGGTTTTCCCGTCGTGCTTCAATCCCGTCGTGCTTGCTTCCTGTCCTGCTTAATTCCCGTCCTGCTTCCGACTTATAATGTCTTCAGAATAATATTTTACTGATACGAAGATATTCCGAGAAAACTTCACGATGAAGAAACGTCAATCTTCAAAAACGTCGAGCTTCTAAACCGTCGTGCTTCAAAAATGTGATTCTTCCAAAACTGCCGTCTGATCAATCTAAGAAATTTCTAACAATGGTAGAGCAGCTTATCTCAATTCATGCTTCACTCACGATCCATTCTTCGACCTTCTCGTACTTCAAATTTCCCGATCGATCTGTATTGCCCGCGACTCAACCACAAAGTTGATGCTCGACCAATCTTCTATTTTCTTCGATCCATGTTAAGTCTTAAGTGATCAAAACTTAACATTCCTTCAATTGCTTTGATTCCCAAAAGCTCGGCTCTGGATTCTGACTTTTGCTCTCTCGACCATTTTATTCCAAAGGGCGGGTTATCACACCGACGAACTCGAGGGAGTCCTCTAGTCTCGCCGTACCACCGCAAGGCGAGCAACGGGAGAAACTCCCTTCGCCCTGGTATACGGCACGGAATGCATGATTCCCGCAGAAGTAGAATTTCCCGGTGTTCGAAGAAGGTTCTTACCCGAACGAGAGGAACTCAACGATGCTATGCTCTTGGATGATCTCGACCTCATTAACGAGCACCGAGATCGAGCGCTCATCCGAATTCAAAACTACCAGCATGCCGCTGCGAGATACTATAATTCCAACGTACGGAATCGTAGGTTCAATCAGGGAGATCTGGTCCTTCGCTAAGTCTTCCAAAACACCGCTGAACGAAACGCGGGAAAACTTGGAGCAAACTGGGAAGGTCCCTATAAAATCAAAAAAGTCGTCCGACTAGGTTCTTACGAAATAGCCAACATGCAGGGCATAAAAATCCCTAGAACCTGGAACGCGATGCATCTCAAAAAATACTATCACTAAACAAACCAACTCGCAATCACTGAACTACGAGACGGCTTGATCTCCGCAAGTAGTACGTAGGCAGTTTGTCGAAAGGCAAATTCAGCTGTCCCCCCTCATTAAAAAAGGGGGGAGTGGGTACGTATACTCCTATACTCCCAAAAAATCGAAAAACTTCTTACCACGCTTTTGGTGTTTTCGACTTATCAAAACATCCTCACCCGTAAAATCAGAACGAGGTCTTGGGAAATTAGTCGGCCGCTTAGGAGAAGCAACCTTTAGCATCGCGAGACATCGCAAAAGATGCCTCAAAGTTTATTTCTTTCAAGCGAACGAAACCTCCGTCACAAAAAAGGCATATATATATGCACACACTAACACTTACTTTGCGCAAAATATTCAAAACAACGGCACGCGCCACCAAGTCTGATGCTGATCACATCGAACTCACAAACGTCCAAAACAGACATAGCCATCTCACGGAGATGACTCTCTTACATCCGACACAAGGATAATAGCGCTATAAAAGAAATCCAAAATTTTGGTCTAGCACTTCCGGTCTCCGGAGAGATGCTCGGTTCGTATCAAACAAGTCATATAAACCGAGAACCTATCGCGGACTTTACATCGATACGTATCAGGAAGAAATCGCGACAGGAAAAAACGATAGCCAGTTAGTCACCGCACAATCCTTAAACCGAAAGTAAACCTAGGTCTTGCCCTAAACCAAGCGCACTGGTCTCTAACATCTCAAAGACATGATATCGAAAGATAAGAGATTCTTAAACCATGCCCTATGTTTATGTTCGACACCTTCAGCACCCCCGCAGAGTTCACATCTCGCGGAAGAACTCTCGAAACAGATCTCGAATGAAACATTTCACAATCGAAGAAGGATATGAGACGACAACTCATCACCTTCCTTCCCACTATTCACAAACTCATAAAAAAGCGTTATCCGATTATCGTACAATAAAACGAAAGCCACGGAGCGGCAGGGATTCAAAGCCACACACGGCCAGTCCCGAAATGCAAACAAGGCCATTCAAGGCCGAAACATAAAAAAAAAAATCTCTCGCAAGAGATCTAACCCAAGTCACCCTCAGAACTTACGCCCCCTCTTCACCCGCTGCCTCATCCGAGCCTGCAGCCGCGCCGCTTCCGTTCTCTCCGACCATCGGGACTTTCCCCTCTGGGTCTTCTGAACACGTCGGAAGGAAGCACGCGGATTTCAGGTCGGCCAGGATGAGACCAAAATCTCCATCCTAGGCCGCCATATCTCCCTTGCAGCCGGTTAGTCGGGCCTCTTCGGCCTCCAAGGTCGGGGGAATCTCACTTTGGAACGACCGAACCACGGCCATCCCGCCCTCAATCGTCACCAAAGCGAAATCCCTGCTCCGGATACACTCAAGGGAACCCAGGGAAGCAGAAATTTTCGCCAAGCGAGCTTGAAACTCCGCACGAAGGGCATCCGTAGCCTCTTGGATCCCGCGGTGCGCTAGTCCCGCGTCACTCTCGATCTGACGCTGGAGTCGACGCACCTCCGAGGATTTGGCCTTCCTGGCCTTCTTTTCCTTAAGCAAGGAACTCGCCGTCTTCCCAAGGTCCCTCTCAAGCTCTCCTATCGCAACCTCGAGCTTCGACACTTTCGCAGAGTGAGAGTCCTCGTCAGCCGTCAACATGGCCTCGGTTTCGGACCATCTGCCCTGAAGCTCCACCATCTCCCCGGAAAGGCGACTGGTCTCACAACCACATTCGCTGATCATCCCATCGATCAACGATATCAACTGCAAACGGTGAGAATTCTTAAGACTAAGTCCGAGCAAATAATGCACAAAAGACGATCGAGAATTCAAACAAGAGACAAACCTTTCCACCTCGCTGCAAAGTCTCCCCGTCGCCACTCTTGGCGAGTTTCCTCTTCCGACTCTTAGGCTGAGTATCCAGGACAGCGCTAGGAGCACGCAATGCCAGAACGATTTCCTTTCTGGCTGGAGAAGGAAGCATAGAGTCAGCAGCCTTCTCCTTGTCCTCGACGAGGATCGGAGTCGTGGTAGATCCCGCAGGAAGGGCTTGCGAGAGAGGAGCCATGACTTCGGTCCCATGGCACGGGGCAACGACCTGCGCAGAAGAAGACGGAAACTCGGAGCCAGCTTGAGCTAGCTCTTTCTCGGCTTGGCGACGAACTTGTTTCTCTCGGAAAGAAAGATGACCGGCAACACAAGCCGGCGCTTCCGCCGGAGAAGTTAGAACCAGAGCCGGAGAAGTGGCCTCGCCAATCTCGACGTCGGAATTCTTCTTATCACCTTGGGAGGAAGACATGTTGAAAGGGAAGTTATGAAACTAGAGAGGTTTTTGAAGGAATGAAGAAGGGAAGGTGTGAAGAAAATGAATGACAAGAGCTCACTACTTATAGAAGTATGGGTTCGGAATATCGTCTCGACAACTTTTTTCCGCGGAGTTGAAAATGTGAATTTCGTCCGATAAACTTAAACTTGTCAAAGTCATCTATCCGCCCGCTAGAGTCATAACTCTAACGGGCTGGGGGGCTAACTGTTGGGGTCAAAAACGGTTACGAAAAATGTAACATTAAAAACGTCCGAGGAAGAAAATAAGAATTCCTCCGAAGAGTACTTTTCGAAATAGGTTCTTCCTTACGAAAAAGCTTTACGTAGCGACCGAGCTCGAGCCAAAGCTCGGTCGCTACGTAGTGACCGAGCGATCGTCCCGCTCGGTCGCTATCGTCCCGCTCTGTCGCTACGTAGCGACCGGGCTCGAGCCGAAGTTCGGTCGCTGTGTAGCGACCGAACTCTTCCGGACATCGACATACATCAATCCATGCATTCTCGTCAAATCTTCGAACGCTATCTCCCGAAGACCGTAGCAAGCTCAGTCCACGTTTTCCGCTATTCCAACTCATCGATCAAACTTCACGGATGAGAAACCACGGAAAATTCGTAGTAAACGTGTCGAGTCGGAAGACGGCCCAAAGGGACCTAAAACACGACTCGAGGCCCATCCTACGATTTCCTAACCCACAGCCCGTAAACCGCAGCACGGTTTACGCTTGGCCCACAAGGAAGGATAAATGTCAAGTTTCCGCGGATAAATACGGAAGTTTTGAAGATAATTGTGAAGATCGGGTAAAATGGAATATCTCCATTTTTATGCTATGACGGCTTAAGGGCAGAAGAGTAAAAGCATAAACCGACCTTGGAGCTAGTATATAAGGAGTCCTAGGCGAGGAGCAGAGGGGAGAACTTTTTCAGAGAAAACTTAGCACTTAGAGCATTTAGGCAATTTTCCGTTTTTGTTATTTCGAGCTGCGACTCAATTAGGTTTAGCCGTCTTAGGGTTGCTAGAACTAGGAATCTCGCCGACAGCTCTCGAGCCCAGGCTTATACCTTGTTGTAAACGCTCATACGCAGATTCGGAATAAGATCTTCTTTGCTCTCTTTTTGATTTATTATACTTTAACGTTGTTATTCTCGTGTTCTGATTGCTTGACGTGTGGTAATTAGCAGATATCCGGGTCCTCTGGGAAATTAGGGTTTTCCTAGTTTCCTTATTTAAACGGAAATCGACGGTGTGAATTTCGATTCCCACAGAACACTTGGCCACCCATTCCGCGACATCAGCCTTCATACGGATCCAATGATAGAACTTCTTAAGGTTCTGATACATCTTGGTCGCACCAGAATGAACCGAGAATCTGGATTTATGAGCCTCCCTCATAATCTCTTCCTTTAGACTCCTATCATTAGGAACACTGATCCGACCGTTTACTTGGATGGTACCATCCTTTGCAGTTTGGTACTCCGTCCTATCATTCTGAGCAACCTTGTTTAGGTTCTCGTCCTGACCTTGAGCCAACCGAATGCGGGTAAGCAGGTCAGCCTGATTGACCGCCTCTAATCCGAGTGGTTCAGACTCTTTGGTCGATGCGTTCAACCGTAGGGCACGAACCGTACCGTCCAGGTCGTCCGCTTTTCGTTCGGCTGATACGTCGGCCCTTCTCCGGCTCATGGCATCTGCGACCAGATTAGCCTTTCCCGGATGATACAAACTCCATCCACCTTCTCTGCCTTAAGTTTAACTCAGGCTGGGTGAATATATACTTAAGACTCTTATGGTCCGTAAGTATCTGAACCTTGGCACCATACAAGTATGATCGCCAAATCTTTAAGGCGAACACTACCGCAGCCATTTCAAGGTCATGGGTGGGGTAGTTTCCCTCATGTCTTCTCAACTGCCTTGAAGCATAGGCGATGACCTTCCCATGCTGGGTTAATACGCAACCTAGTCCTATTATGGACGCGTCCGTATAAACCACATAGGGTTTGTCGGCCTCTGGAAGAACCAGAATGGGTGCGCTAGTCAGCATGTCCTTAAGCGCGGAAAAACATTTCCCACACTCCTTAGACCATGTGAACTTAACGTCCTTCCCGGTCAACCGTGTCATAGGCTGAGCCAAGCTTGCAAATCCTTTCACAAACTTTCTATAATAACCTGCCAGCCCTAGGAAGCTTCTGACTTCCGTGGCACTGCGTGGTCGAGGCCAATCCTTGATTGCCCTGATCTTCTCTGGATCCACCGAGACGCCCTCACCGGACACAATGTGGCCGAGAAACCCAATGCTCTTCTGCCAAAAACTGCATTTACTGAGTTTTGCATAGCGCTTGTGTTTCCGTAATCGTTCCAGCACGGCTCTCAGGTGTTTCCGATGAGATTCCTCATCCTTGGAGTAAATCAGGATATCATCATGAAGATGATCACTGATTCGTCCAGGAAATCTCGGAACACGCTGTTCATCATTTTCATGAATGCAGCAGGGGCATTGGTCAGACCGAATGGCATAACCACAAACTCGTAGTGGCCGTACCTGGTCCGGAATGCTGTCTTTCTAATATCATTTGGCTCTATAGGGATCTGATGATACCCTGAGGCCAAATCAATCTTAGAAAACCACTTGGCTCCTTTGAGTTGATCCAACAACTCATCTATTCTGGGCAACGGGTACTTGTTCTTCACAGTAACCCTGTTCAACCCTCGATAGTCAATACACAGACGCATGCTACCATCCTTCTTTTTCACAAAGAGGACTGGTGCACCCCAAGGAGAGCTACTTGGACGTATGAACCCCTTGTCCAGCAATTCTTCTAATTGCTTCTTTAGCTCGGCCATCTCGGCCGGAGCCATTCGGTACGGACTCTTGGACAGCGAAGCTGTCCCTGGTTCTAGTTCAATCGTAAATGGATCCGACCTATCAGGGGGGACACCCTGTAGTGAACGGAACAATCTGGGAACTCAGACACCAACGGGTCCTCAGTTAGATCTTTCTGATCATCAGACCTGCCGTGCTCCATAGTGGTAATTGTGGTCAAATATGCTTCACAACCCCGTCTAAGCATCCGTTCTGCTCGGATTGCTGACACCACTACTCTATCCAGAGCCGGACTCATATTCAGACTTTGGTACTGGATCGGGTGAGGTCCAGTCTCCAACCGTACACATCCTCTGTGGCAGTCGAGAGTGGCCCGATACTTTCCCAACCAATCCATGCCTAGGATCACATCGTGATTCTGTAGGCGCAACACAATCAGATCTACAGGCAGATTTTTCTCCTGGATCATTACCGGGATATTAGCCATGAGCCCTAATGAGTGCATGATTTGCCCACCGGCCGCCCTCACTAGTCTCGAATTATCCCCAGAACAGAGGCAGAACAGACCCTTTCCGACCAGTTCCGGACTCACAAAACTATGTGTAGCCCCTGTGTCGAAAAGCACGTTGGTTTCAACACCACCAATCATGAGGGTCCCTATAAGAGACCCACATCAGAATCCCCTAGCCACTCTAGGTTCCAGACCAAGAATTCTATTGAATGTAAACAGATAAATTCAGGAATTACCAGAGATCGAATCAAACGATCCAGAAGCGCCGTCGTCACGGGACAGCTCATACACCCTTGGTGTTGTGGTCGGCCTGCTCTGGGTCGACTTTCCCGTGTCTCCACGACCCTTCCCTTGTCCTCCTTGCCGCTTAGGACATTCACTTTGGAAGTGTCCGCTTTGGCCGCAATGGAAACAAGTCCGAGAGCCGCTGCCACTGGATTGGCCCTGAGTCCGGCTTGGTCGAGTGCAATCTCGGATGGAATGATCCAAGCTGCCACATCTCACACAAGCTCCCATGGCTTTCCAGCATTCACCTGGATGGTTCTTACCACACTTGGGACATTCAGGTCGTCCACTAGAGGCCTTGCCTCCGTCAACCTGGTCCCACTTCCTCTTTCGGTCGTTAGTCTTACCCGTCGGGACAGACTGCGACTTTGTCTTAAGCTTGGCTTCCTCGGCCAAGTTAGACTCCAAAAGAGCTACACGTTCAACCAGCTCTCCGACGGTGCTGAAGGTGCAGGATCGAACAGTGAGTTCTCAGCTCCGGCCTTAAGCCTCGAATGAACCGACGAACCTGGACTGTCTCGTCCTCAAGTTCCCTTCCAACAAAACGTCGGAGCCGGTTGAACTCCTCTTCGTACTCACGTACGGCCCTGCGGCCTTGGGTAAGGTCTAGGAATCTACCTTCCAGACGGTCCCAAGCCTCTGCAGGAAAGTATTTGCGGTTGAATTCATCTTCGAAATCCGCAAAACTCTGGAGACTTCCATTGGTGCGCTTGTTCACAGCCAGCCACCAATTATGCGCGTCCCCTTCCAGGAAGTGAACCGCAATGTCTCTCTTGTAATCCTCGGGACAACGAGTTGAGCTGAAGTTTCGGACTAGCCTACTCCTCCACTCGTCTGCCTCAATAGGATCGGTGCTTCCTGAGAAATGCTTCGTCCCTAGACGGGAGATGTGCTGAAGCAAACTCAGATAGTCCACCTTTTTCCCGGTCCTTTCTGGTGGATCAATCTCGATCACCTTGACCGTTTCCACAACTGGACCATTGGTGTTGGGGGCGGTTGTAGCCACAGGCGTAGCTTGGCCAACTGAGGAGTTCACTAATGGCGTGAACAATTGGGCCATAGCCGCCACCTGAGTCCCCATTACCTTCATGGCCTCTAACAAGTCCTCTTTGGACAGTGTTGTGGTTACATTGGCCGTACCATCGGCCACTTTCTCACGCTGGCCACCATCACGGTTAGCGTTCGAGGATTCCACTTCCTCATCACTCTCCTGATGTTCCTGACCATCCTGTTGCGTCCCCGTAAGATTAGCCTGATCAGTTGGCAACACATTTTCAGCGTTAGCCGCGGCCGGATCGGTTTGCAAACCGGACAGATTAGTTCCGTCCACGGCCACTTGGCTAGACTGACCGGCCATTCTCTTACTTCTTCGGGACTTTCCCGATTTGCTTTTTCCAGCCTAAGGATTCAGACAATGTTAGTACAAAACACACTAACATAAACAGAACAAAACAATCCCTAGACTAAGCAATCAAACCTCACCGTGAGACCTAATCAGCTGGCTGCGTGTGTGTGTGGACTACATAACCCAACTATCCTAGAATCAAGCATGCTCTGATACCAACTTGTAAGACCCGTTCCTGGTCTCTTGACCCAACTGGATACGAATGCTTACTTATTAATTTCTTTGCTTGTTTGATCCATTTTAAGTCTTTTATTTGCTAAGTCATATTCGAATATGAGGTTCATAAACAAAGGAACAGATTGCACAGCGGAATAACAATGTATAAACTTTGTATTACTAAGAAACATGAGATTCAATACACAACTTCTTAACAGTCTCATAGACAATCACTAGTTCATCCTTAGTATCATCTAACCACACGTTACACAGCCTCTCACTGACCGAGCCTTCACGGCTCCTTGGCTTGACCAGAACCATCCTTAGTTCCTGAAACCACAACCAGATAAGCATTAATCATAACCGAGAATAGAACGGATTGATTCTACAATGCTTGGCTTGGTTCCTAGAACTTAGATAAACCTCAGTCAACATAATCATAAAACGTATGAACCTACCTACCGTATCCTAAGTCATTCAACCAACCACCCCAATGGAGTCCAGAATAGATAACAGAACATGCGAACAGATCCGGATCGTCCCCAAAGACCAATCCGTCTAACCGGATAGAATCTAGGTGCGACCGGCCAATGGAGTCCGGCTCGATGGCCCAACGGACTCCCTTACCTGATCCGGCCTTAGGCCTGGATCCAATCGGCCGAGTAAGCCTCAAGCCTAATTCGGAAGGCTTAGCAACCGGTCAGACCTTGCGACTCTACCTTGGCTTAGACAAACCGTGACCTTGTCTTGACTAGACAAGCCATAGGCTGATCCATAAGGATCGGTCCTAACCTGTCCCGAAAGACACCGTTTGGAACATGTACCCTTTGGCCATTCGTGCCTCTTGGACACTCGTGACTCTTGACAACTCGTGCCCTTTAGGTCATTCCCAACCGTTCGTCCTAACCGCCCAGTCTTGGTGCGATCGGATCATCCCACTAACCGACCCGTGTCTAGGCTAGCGGTTTGATTATGTTCGGCCAAAGCCTAGGGACGTGTCCCTTGGACTCAACCAACACAACCTTTCGTGTTTAACCAGAGAGAAGAGAAGAGAAACGAATTGAAACAGATAAGGAGAGCCGGATGGGACTTAGGAACCGAGCAGAGCCGCGGTGCGGTCGCATGGACCGTCTGTTCGGTCTGATGGAGCCACGGCCCATCACATACCTTGTGAACCACGTCTGGGTTCTCCATGCTCTTCTCCTTGTCTTGATCTCCCATTCTTGACCGGAGTTAGTTCTCAAACGATCAGAGTCGCCGGAACACAACACCACCACAATCGGCCTTTCTCTTGGCCGGAACTCTCTCTTCTCTCTTTCTCTCTTTCTTTCTCTCTACGGTTTCTTTGAGTATTTTACTCTGGAATTGGATAATGAAATCGACCAGAGAGCCCCCATATTTATAGAAAACGAGGGGGTAAGTCTTGCCCCATGAACAGGCATGACTTGCTAGCGAATGGGCACCATCGGCCAAGGGTTGTCCCCTTTCGGCCACTTGCATCCCTTCACCCTTTCTGATTGGGTTTGGGGTCGGCCACAAGCCCAACCCACGCCCCAAGCCTCCTGGACTTAGCCCATGGCCTTGTCCTAAGACCCAACAGCCCATGGCCTCATGGCCGGACCTCACAGCCCGCCACTGACCCGGACCCGGACCATCGGCCTAAAGCCTGGACAGTCCGTCTAGCTGAGATGAGCTGACTCTCAGCTGCCTCAGCTGATTGAGCTAGTAGTCCAGCTAGTGGAGCTGACCTAGTAGGGACTGAGCTGGAGTGAACTGAAACCTAGCTTCCTTGAGCTGGCCGAGCTACTCGTCCACTTCGTCCAGCTACCGTCTTACTCGTCCTAGCTGTCTCTTAGC
Source organism: Brassica rapa (assembly GCF_000309985.2). Lineage (NCBI taxonomy): Eukaryota > Viridiplantae > Streptophyta > Magnoliopsida > Brassicales > Brassicaceae > Brassica > Brassica rapa. The sequence goes on from NW_022610892.1 coordinate 26,083, forward strand.
TTGTATAAGGTTAAGTCTAAGTTTCCTTATGTCCTTAACCTTCTTTCTCGACCATGGAACGCTTGCCTTGATGTCCTAGGACTGGCTTGCACGTTTCCTCGAACCATGGCCGTCCCAACAATCCTACTCAGGATTGGGGGCGTGACAAGTGTTCCTGGTGTGTTTAGGCGTGTGATCAAGAGGATGGATTTGAGGCAGAAAGACAAGGAGAAGGCAAAGGAGAAAGAGAAGGAAGTCGCCCCTGGAGACCGAACTCCTAAGGTGAGAGGTGTGGCCAAGAGTAACCGGACAAGGCCGCGGATGATGGCCATGACCAGAAATGGACCGTGGTAAGGGAAAAGCACCATGAGGACCGCGGCCATGGGAAGATGTGTGGTGATTGGGTTGATTCTGAAAATTGTGTAATTATTGTAGCCTTTGTGCAACTTGTGAACTTATGCGATTCTAGTGTGTGATCTATTTATTAGGATGATGAATGATGTATGAACCTTGGTTATTATCTATGAAATATCTATTTGCCCTAGTTGATGTTGGATTGTTTAAGTGTGAATGTTGGAACCTCAAAACTCTGAAAAAGACTTAGAATTATTTAACACTTGAACTTGAATATGTAAATGAAATTGGTTGCATTGTTTGGTGAGGCCGCGGTCTGGTTGGATTGGGGAATCCAGGATCGGGTCTTACATCATCAGTGGTGAAAACCTACCACAGGGTCGTTCATAACTCCCCTTGCACTTCCATGAAACTGCCTTCCTACACACATCTGCCCTTAAGGCTGTCTTGGCCTTTGGGAATGAATTCCGGTCATCTACCTTCTCTCCTCACCATTTGCGTGTGTTCTCAGGCCCTGGAGGATGCTTTGGGTGATAACCTCACGGATCAAAAGCCACCAGAAAGTCGTTCATAACTTCCCCCTTGATCTCTCCCAAAACTGCCTCTTTATGGTCTTGGATTGGGTATCCGACCAACTCCCTGTCTTTTATCTGTGTTTTCTTTGTGTTTCAGGGTGTAGGAGGAAGCCCTGGCGTGCCTGCAAAGGCACGGACTTGCCTGCCTTTTATAGAAGAAGGGGCAGTTACCTTTCCAAAGGTTGCACCCTTTCGATATCATTTCTGGCCATTGATTTAATCAATGGTCCAGATCACACCCTTTCGCCTCAAGCAGTTACCAGACGTCCTGGACATGTCCAAAAACAAGCCCACACGGATTGCCGAAGCTCCTGGCTCAATCCCAAGAGCCAATCAGCCCATCGGTACACACGGGTCGCCCACATGGCCCGGCCACTATCCAGACCCGGCCCAACTGCCCATGACTTGAACACTCAGTCCAGCTGAGTTGAGCTGACCCCCAGCTGACCCAGCTGAGTGAGCTAGACCATCCAGCTCAGGGAGCTGACCTACACTTCAGTGAGCTACATTGAGCTGCACTACACTTCACCTAGCTGGTCGAGCTTGCTTACTGCATCGCCCAGCTGTTATACACTGTGTCCAGCTTGCTTCCTTTATCTTCTTCAATTCTTCTAAGTCCCTTGGTCTATTTCCAGACCTATACTTAGTTCTCCCATGATCCATTCTGATCACCCACTTCATCGAGCTTCACCTGGATCTCGTCCAGCTACCAGCTCGCTTGTCCAGCTCCTTTGAGCTTGCATCTGCCTTATTTTGGTTAAGTTCCAGCTACCTGATTCCCTTAACCACGTTTTGGACCATGACACGCTTGTCTTTAGGTCATGTGACCTGACTGGTGCGTCTCCTCGCAATAATTTCTGTCCGGATGATCCTATCCAGGATAGGGGACATGACACGAACAGTCCACAGGAAGGGTCAGCGTGCTGAGTCCAAGGACCAACGTGCTGATATGTGTACTGATGGACAGCCACGGACGTCCTGTGTATGCTGACGGACAGACACGGACACACACGGACAGCCACAGACGTCCAGTGTGTGCTGTAGGACAGCCACGGACATCCACAGACGTCCTATGTGTGCTGGCGGACACCCACGGACGTCCTGTGTGTACTGAACAGACAGCCCACGTGGGCCAAAATCACCCAAACAGTCCACGAGAAGGGCCAGGGTGCTGAGTCCAAGGACCAACGTGCTGATATGTGTACTGATTGACAGCCACGGACGTCCTGTGTGTGCTGACGGACACACACAGACACACATGGACAGCCACGGACGTCCTGTGTGTGTTGACGGGGCACACATAGACGTCCTGTGTGTGCTGACGGACACCCACGGACGTCCTGTGTGTGCTGACGGACACATACGGACAGTCACAGACGTCCTTTGTGTGCTGACGGACAGCCACGGACAGCTACGGACGTCCTGTGTGTGCTAAAGGACACACACGGACGTCCTGTGTGTGCTGACAGACAGCCACGGACAGCCACGAACATCCTGTGTATGCTGGCGGACACCCACAGACACACACGGACACACGCTGACAGCCACAGACGTCCTGTGTGTGCTGACAGACAGCCACGGACAGCCACAGACGTCATGTGTGTGCTGGCAGACACCCGCGGACGTCCTGTATGTACTGAACGGACAGCCCACGTGGGCCAAAATCACCCAAACAGTCCACGGGAAGGGCCAGCGTGCTGAGTCCAGGGACCAACGTGCTGATATGTGTACTGATGGACAGCCACGGACGTCCTGTGTGTTCTGACGGCGGACACAGACATACACGGACACACACGAACAGCCACGAATGTCCTGTGTGTGCTGACGGACAGCCATGGACAGCCACGGACGTCCTGTGTGTGCTGGCGGACACCCACGGACGTCCTCTGTGTACTGAACAGACAGCCCACGTGGGCCAAAATCACCCAAAAAGTCCACGAGAAGGGCCAGCGTGCTAAGTCCAAGGAACAACATGCTGATATGAATACAGATGGACAGCCACGGAAAGCCACGGACGTCCTGTGTGTGCTGGCGGACACCCACGGACATCCTGTGTGTACTGAACAGACAGCCCACAAGGGCCAAAATCAGCCGAACAGTCCACAGGAAGGGTCAACGTGCTGAGTCCAAGGACCAATGTGCTGATATGTGTACTGATGGACAGCAACGGACGTTATGTGTGTGCTGACGGACAAACACGGACACACACGGACAGTCACGGACGTCCTGTGTGTGCTGACGGACACACACGGACGTCCTTGTGTACTGAACAGACAGCCCACGTTGGCCAAAATCACTCAAACAGTCCACGGGAAGGGCCAGCGTGCTGAGTCCAAGGACCAGCGTGCTGATATGTGTACTGATGGACAGCCACGGACGTCCAGTGTGTGCTGACGGGCACACATGGACCACACGGACGTCCTGTGTGTGCTGACGGACACACACGGACGTCCTGTGTGTGCTGACGGACAGCCACAGACAGCTACGAACGTCCTGTGTGTGTTGGCGGACACCCACAGACACACACGGACAGCCACGGACAACCTATGTGTGCTGACAGACAGCAACAGATAGCCACAGACGTGCTGTGTGTGTACTGCTGGCGGACACCCACGGACGTCATGTGTGTACTGAACATACAGCACAGACGAACACACACGGACACACACGGACAGCCACGGATGTCCTGTGTGTGGTGGCGGGCATCCACGGACGTCCTGTATGTACTGACCAGACAGCCCACGTGGGCCAAAATCACCCGAACAGTTCACGGGAAGGGTCAAGGTGCTGAGTCCAAAGACCAACGTGCTGATATGTGTACTGATGGACAGCCACGGACGTCCTGTGTGTGCAGACGGACACACACGGACGTCCTGTGTGTGCTGACGGACACACAGACGGACGTCCTGTGTGTGCTGACGGACACCCACGGACGTCCTGTGTGTACTGAACAGACAGCCCACGTGGGCCAAAATTACCCGAACAGTCCACGGGAAGGGTCAGCGTGCTGAGTCCAAGGACCAACGTGCTGATATGTGTACTGACGGACACCCACGGACGTCCTGTGTGTGCTGGCGGACACCCACGGATGTTTTGTCTGTACTGAACAGACAGCCCACGTGGGCCTAAATCACCCAAACAGTCCACGGGAAGGGCCAGCATGCTGACTCCAAGGACCAAAGTGCTGATATGTGTACTGATTGACTGCCACAAACGTCCTTTGTGTGCTGACGGACACAGACGGACACACACGGACGCACACAGACAGCCACGGACGTACTGTGTGTGCTGGCAGACACCCACGGACGTCCTGTGTGTACTGAACAGACAGCCCACAAGGGCCAAAATCACCCGAACAGTCCACGACAATGGTCAACGTGCTGAGTCCAAGGACCAATGTGCTGATATGTGTACTGATGGACAGCAACGGACGTTATGTGTGTGCTGACGGACAAACACGGATGTCCTGTGTGTACTGAACAGACAGCCCACGTGGGCCAAAATCACCCAAACAGTCCACGGGAAGGGCCAGCATGCTGACTCCAAGGACCAAAGTGCTGATATGTGTACTGATTGACAGCCACAAACGTCCTTTGTGTGCTGACGGACACACACGGACACACACGGACGCACACAGACAGCCACGGACGTACTGTGTGTGCTGGCAGACACCCACGGACGTCCTGTATGTACTGAACAGACAGCCCACAAGGGCCAAAATCACCCGAACAGTCCACGGCAATGGTCAACGTGCTGAGTCCAAGGACCAATGTGCTGATATGTGTACTGATGGACAGCAACGGACGTTATGTGTGTGCTGACGGACAAACACGGACACACACGGACAGTCACGGACGTCCTGTGTGTGCTGACGGACACACACGGACGTCCTGTGTGTACTGAACAGACAGCCCACGTTGGCCAAAATCACCCAAACAGTCCACGGGAAGGGCCAGCGTGCTGAGTCCAAGGACCAGCGTGCTGAAATGTTTACTGATGGACAGCAACGGACGTCCAGTGTGTGCTGACGGGCACACATGGACACACACGGACGTCCTGTGTGTGCTGACGGACACACACGGACGTCCTGAGTGTGCTGACGGACAGCCACGGACAGCTACGAACGTCCCGTGTGTGTTGGCAGACACCCACAGACACACACGGACACACACGGACAGCCACAGACGACCTATGTGTGCTGACATACAGCAACAGATAGCCACAGACGTACTGTGTGCGCTGGCGGACACCCACGGACGTCATGTGTGTACTGAACATACAGCCCACGTGGGCCTAAATCACCCAAACAGTCCACGGGAAGGGCCAGCGTGCTGATATGTGTACTGATGGACAGCCACGGATGTCCTATGTGTGTTGACGGACACAGACGAACACACACGGACACACACGGACAGCCACGGATGTCCTGTGTGTGGTGGCGGACACCCACGGACGTCCTGTGTGTACTGACCAGACAGCCCACGTGGGCCAAAATCACCCGAACAGTTCACGGGAAGGGTCAAGGTGCTGAGTCCAAGGACCAACGTGCTGATATGTGTACTGATGTACAGCCACGGACGTCCTGTGTGTGCTGACGGACACACACGGACGTCCTATGTGTGCTGACGGACACACAGACGGACGTCCTGTGTGTGCTGACGGACACCCACGGACGTCCTGTGTGTACTGAACAGACAGCCCACGTGGGCCAAAATTACCCAAACAGTCCACGGGAAGGGTCAGCGTGCTGAGTCCAAGGACCAATGTGCTGATATGTGTACTGACGGACACCCACGGACGTCCAGTGTGTGCTGGCGGACACCCACTGTAACACCCCCGAACCGTCCTAAGCATATGGTCGACCCACCGGCCAACAATCAAACAAGAACATGACCGACGGACGACCCACACCAAGGGTTGGAGATGAAAGGCCATCCGGCCAGCCAACAATCAAACAAGAACATGACTGACCGTCCAACCCATCACCATGGTCCGGAAGCGCTACGTGACGGGCTAGGGATGATCCGGTCAGAGTCACAAACTTTACTCCACGACCTAGACCAGTTCATCCACTAACTCGTCCCGCTGCGTCAAGGCATAAGGCTTTGCAACCCGTACCTAGAGTTAGCGTTTTCCGTTAGATTAAGGCCTAAGGCTTTTCAACCCGTACCTCGACCTAACGTTGTGTTAGACCGGACTAGTCAAATATCACAGTACTCATGAAGCGCATATAAAACAATTACTTTATTAATTCGAGAAATATCCATACATTGATATAATTCGAGACCGGTCCCGGCCTAATGCCAAATCGAGTCAACTAAACACAAATCCACAATACCGTTTACAAAAGGCATGAAAATCTACACCGGCGGTCCTAACGTCCAGCACCAAGCTATCCGATCATCCTTACCTAAAGCGACCTGCAAAAAGGACAACGGAGTTGGATGAGTAACCTAATGTTACTCAGTGAGCTGGCGTCTACCCGCAACCTAGACTCTACCCAGACAGCCCAAAATAACAATCAATCTAGCCCTAGCATGCAATAAAAGCTAAGGCTAAGCAAACCGTTACTAAGTTAGACTTGGCCTCCTGCCATGATCTAGCTTCAAGTAACGGGAACCTGCATTAAAACAAGTCAACAAGCAATCCCTAGTTAACCATATATACGCTTGAGTTCAGTACTCATGTAGTGTTAGACACTTAGACTAAACAAATACCATTGGCGATCGACCAACAATCAAACAAGAACATGATCGGCCAACCAATGATACCGCATAGCTTTAATATCCACCACCCTTCACAAGCAATCACTCAAACACATATAGGCCAACGTCAGGCCTACACTAACAAAATACACATCAAGCCTAATCCGGTACCTAAGCCAGACTTAGGACTTAATGTCAGAACCTGCAAGCAAATCAATCAACCACAAACACAATCACACTAATAAGACTATTAGTAACTACGACTCGATCTAACATGTAACACCGTATATCGGTGCTACACTAACTCGAGGGTTCCTCACCCTCAAGACGACACAATAAAACTAACTCGACACACTATTCTAACTCTAGACTCAATACTCTAACATGGGCCCTGGTGATCTCGTGTTCCTCCTCTCTATCGGCAATATCCTATCTCCCTACCACAAAGGCCAGAAGAAGGAACTTTCAACCGACCGCGGCCCACAGTCCTTCGGGTCACCGCGCGACAGCCCACAGTCCTTCGGGTCACTGTCCCATTACACCGTCGTGTAATACTCAGCCATAGTACATGACACCGTTCGTCTGAGTCTTCCCGATCCAGCGAATAAGGGGTTTCCTTGAACCCGCTGGGTACGAGGCTGAGGAAACACTAATCACCCCTACACAAGCCTAGTATGGGCGGGTTACGCACATACTGTCGGCACACTCACACAACACAAACTCAATCTAGAACCTAACCTAAAGATAAAGTTCCAGATCCTAACTAGACACTCGACTCCACAAGACTAACCATAGTACCAGTAGTCCGGCCTATATGGCCTAAGACCCTTAGTACTAATAACTAAACAATAATATCAATACTAAACAAATAAATCAAACCGTTACCCAGATAGTCCAGCCTCCCGCTGAGAAACTATCTTTAAAGATAACGGGAACCTGCACTCAACATATCAACACGCAATAATAGAAAACATGATGCATCCTAGCCCTAGTCCTAGTCAGGTTATTAACTCAGTCTTAATTCCATTCATCTCAGCTTAGCCCTTGCTAAACTGAGTCCAGTTCCATAAATAAAATAACCCTAAGGACTCTACCATTCAATAGCGTGATCATTCTAATCTATATGCAGACTCGATCTACCCTAAATTCCAAGTGGAATTCAAACAAACCAACTCACAGTGTTCTAGGCGAGAAGCTGCTGGTTGATCGGAGAGGACTTGGCCAAAACCCAATGGACGCCTTGACTGGACTGGATGGACTGATCTTGTCTTGGACACAACCTGGCTTCACCATGAAGAAGTTGACAGGCCTCGATAGGCTGATCTGGACTCGGACAGAACCTCCTCTAGCTTCTGGACAGTTCTTCGGACTTCCCGGCGGAGTATCGAGCAGAACTTCGACTGATCTGAACCCATGTTCTGAACTAACTCTGGACAGCACCTCCACTTGACCATCATAGAATATGACAGGCCTGGACGGATTGAATTGGACAGAGCTTCCGCGTCACAATCGTAGAGAGAAAACGGACGGACTCGGCCTTCTCGGTGGAGTATCGGTCTTCAGAACTCAGCTACACTATCTTTCTCTCTATCTCTAACCACGTTAACTTGCTTCCCATCTGAATTGATCTTCAATTGGTTGATCATCAGTTGGCCAGAACCTTCGCTGACTTGAAATCAGTAGAGAAACTGATCTCGAAAACTCTCTAAAACTCTCGAAATAGCTCAGAACCTCTTACTTTCTTTTTCTACTTCTTTCTCTCTCTCTCTCACGTTTTTCTCTGAGTTTCAGGTGTGCTGGATGGTTTGAAATGAGCTGGGGTCGTGGGGTTTATATAGGATGCAGCAACCAATCAGAAACAAGCCGTGTGGCAGCCCGTGTGTCGCTTCGCATGGCTCCGGACGCATGCGTCGCGGCACCTCGTGCTCCACATGTCTGATGGCATGACCAGGACATCATGCAGAGTGACACCATGCCCTCCAGATGTCTGATCCACGGCCTGACCTCATCCAGATTGACACTCAGCGCACACATGTCGCTCAGCATGCTCCGATCGCAGGTTTCGCGGCACCTCGTGCTTCTGGGTGTCAATCAACATGCTGTGCTCTCCTGGGCTTCAACACCTCCTGCTTCCCTTGCCACATACCATGCCAGGCAGGTTACATCACGTCCTTATCTCATAGATAAGGCCAGCTCGAGCTTCTCGGTCCATTCGACTGATTTCGACCCTTCCGGTGAATTTTCGTCCCGCGATCAATCCCGAATATTTTTCTACGCCCGTTCTGATGAGATGAATATTTTTGATAAACTCCAAGTGAATCCTGACCTTGATGGAAAATATTTCCCGAGCCTCCGGCTTCCTCGAAAAATCGATAATACCAAAATTAGGGTTTTCGCCAACTTCGGGTTTTTCCCGTCGTGCTTGCTTCCCGTCCTGCTTAATTCCCGTCCTGCTTCCGACTTATAATGTCTTCAGAATAATATTTTACTGATACGAAGATATTCTGAGAAAACTTCGCGATGAAGAAACGTCAATCTTCAAAAACGTCGAGCTTCTAAACCGTCGTGCTTCAAAAATGTGATTCTTCCAAAACTGCCGTCTGATCAATCTTAGACATTTCGAACAATGGTAGAGCAGCTTATCTCAACTCATGCTTCACTCACGATCCATTCTTCGACCTTCTCGTACTTCAAATTTCCCGATCGATCTGTATTGCCCGCGACTCAACCAGAAAGTTGATTCTCGACCAACCTTCTATTTTCTTCGATCCATGTTAAGTCTTAAGTGATCAAAACTTAACATTCCTTCAATTGCTTTGATTCCCAAAAGCTCGGCTCTGGATTCTGACTTTTTCTCTCTCCACCATTTTATCCCAAAGGGCGGGTTATCACATTCTCCCCCCCTTAATAGAATTCGTCCTCGAATTCTTAGTTGCGCAATTGCTTAGCTTCACGAAATGTTCCTCCTTGATGTGTAGTGATGATGTTCAGCTTTTGAATAACTTCGTCTTGCGGTCTTGGTCATAAGATATGGCTCTTTGCTGGCTCTCCTTTCTTTCGGTTTCTTTGGGTCTCCATAAACACTTTGGATTTTGAACTTGCTCCACCTTGATTTCTTCAGTCTTCTTCTAGATTTTCTGATTCTGAACTCGCTCCATCTTAATACATCTCCATGCATTTCCTCGGTCTTGAATCCTTTCATTTCTTCACTTCTTGATTTCTCATGCTTCACTTAATCTCAACTCGTCTTCATAACTCTTTACTTTGCTTGCCCATGTCCCTTTGTGTATACTGTCTAAAGTCGCCATAATCGTCTTCATATCTCTTCACTCTGCCTTTCACTGTCCCTTGAGAGTCCTTCCCAATGTCACCACAATCATCTTCATAAATCTTCACTTGAATGATCACTGCGTCTTCTTCTTAGTTTTTACTTTGCTGCCCAACTAATTTCCCATGATACGATCTTGCCAATCTGTGCCTCTGATTACTCCAACCATTTCCTCGATCTCTCATTTCCCAGATACTGATGAAGTCATTTCCCAACGAAGTCTTGTTTCTTCCCATCTGTCCAGTCCATACCACAGCCCAGTTCTCTGAATCTGTCTCTCCTCTTTCGCTTCGGGTTTGGGTTTGGCCTCGAACTCCCTCCACTTTAAGGTTTTCATCCCTTAAAGTTCCGATCAACAAACACACTTACTCGCTGCAACTCAAAAGAACACCTCACATGCAAGTTAGTAATTAATCACATAATCTACTAACCCAGTAAATACTAACAATGCAACCTAACCGCAATTCAAACCAGCAACCTAATAGTGCTACCCAAGCAACCTAGCAATTCTAGATTCCACTATCTCAATCCTAATTCCTAAAACAATAAATCCTAAGCTGGACGTGACCGGTTTACCTAATGCCTTTTGTGACTCTTTTTGACTCGAAAAATATTTGAAAACCGATTAAATCATGAGTTCCGGAAGCATGGACGAAACCATGCTCTGATACCACCTCTGTAACACCCCCGAACCGTCCTAAGCATATGGTCGACCCACCGGCCAACAATCAAACAAGAACATGACCGACGGACGACCCACACCAAGGGTTGGAGATGAAAGGCCAACCGGCCAGCCAACAATCAAACAAGAACATGACTGACCGTCCAACCCAACACCATGGTCCGGAAGCGCTACGTGACGGGCTAGGGATGATCCGGTCAGAGTCACAAACTTTACTCCACGACCTAGACCAGTTCATCCACTAACTCGTCCCGCTGCGTCAAGGCATAAGGCTTTGCAACCCGTACCTAGAGTTAGCGTTTTCCGTTAGATTAAGGCCTAAGGCTTTTCAACCCGTACCTCGACCTAACGTTGTGTTAGACCGGACTAGTCAAATATCAGAGTACTCATGAAGCGCATATAAAACAATTACTTTATTAATTCGAGAAATATCCATACATTGATATAATTCGAGACCGGTCCCGGCCTAATGCCAAATCGAGTCAACTAAACACAAATCCACAATACCGTTTACAAAAGGCATGAAAATCTACACCGGCGGTCCTAACGTCCAGCACCAAGCTATCCGATCATCCTTACCTAAAGCGACCTGCAAAAAGGACAACGGAGTTGGATGAGTAACCTAATGTTACTCAGTGAGCTGGCGGCCTCTACCCGCAACCTAGACTCTACCCAGACAACCCAAAATAACAATCAATCTAGCCCTAGCATGCAATAAAAGCTAAGGCTAAGCAAACCGTTACTAAGTTAGACTTGGCCTCCTGCCATGATCTAGCTTCAAGTAACGGGAACCTGCATTAAAACAAGTCAACAAGCAATCCCTAGTTAACCATATATACGCTTGAGTTCAGTACTCATGTAGTGTTAGACACTTAGACTAAACAAATACCATTGGCCGATCGACCAACAATCAAACAAGAACATGATCGGCCAACCAATGATACCGCATAGCTTTAATATCCACCACCCTTCACAAGCAATCACTCAAACACATATAGGCCAACGTCAGGCCTACACTAACAAAATACACATCAAGCCTAATCCGGTACCTAAGCCAGACTTAGGACTTAATGTCAGAACCTGCAAGCAAATCAATCAACCACAAACACAATCACACTAATAAGACTATTAGTAACTACGACTCGATCTAACATGTAACACCGTATATCGGTGCTACACTAACTCGAGGGTTCCTCACCCTCAAGACGACACAATAAAACTAACTCGACACACTATTCTAACTCTAGACTCAATACTCTAACATGGGCCCTGGTGATCTCGTGTTCCTCCTCTCTATCGGCAATATCCTATCTCCCTACCACAAAGGCCAGAAGAAGGAACATTCAACCGACCGCGGCCCACAGTCCTTCGGGTCACCGCGCGACAGCCCACAGTCCTTCGGGTCACTGTCCCATTACACCGTCGTGTAATACTCCGCCATAGTACATGACATCGTTCGTCTGAGTCTTCCCGATCCAGCGAATAAGGGGTTTCCTTGAACCCGCTGGGTACGAGGCCGAGGAAACACTAATCACCCCTACACAAGCCTAGTATGGGCGGGTTACGCACATACTGTCGGCACACTCACACAACACAAACTCAATCTAGAACCTAACCTAAAGATAAAGTTCCAGATCCTAACTAGACACTCGACTCCACAAGACTAACCATAGTACCAGTAGTCCGGCCTATATGGCCTAAGACCCTTAGTACTAATAACTAAACAATAATATCAATACTAAACAAATAAATCAAACCGTTACCCAGATAGTCCAGCCTCCCGCTGAGAAACTATCTTTAAAGATAACGGGAACCTGCACTCAACAATATCAACACGCAATAATAGAAAACATGATGCATCCTAGCCCTAGTCCTAGTCAGGTTATTAACTCAGTCTTAATTCCATTCATCTCAGCTTAGCCCTTGCTAAACTGAGTCCGGTTCCATAAATAAAATAACCCTAAGGACTCTACCATTCAATAGCGTGATCATTCTAATCTATATGCAGACTCGATCTACCCTAAATTCCAAGTGGAATTCAAACAAAACCAACTCACAGTGTTCTAGGCGAGAAGCTGCTGGTTGATCAGAGAGGACTTGGCCAAAACCCAATGGACGCCTTGACTGGACTGGAATGGACTGATCTTGTCTTGGACACAACCTTGGCTTCACCATGAAGAAGTTGACAGGCCTCGATAGGCTGATCTGGACTCGGACAGAACCTCCTCTAGCTTCTGGACAGTTCTTCGGACTTCCCGGCGGAGTATCGAGCAGAACTTCGACTGATCTGAACCCATAGTTCTGAACTAACTCTGGACAGCACCTCCACTTGACCATCATAGAATATGACAGGCCTGGACGGATTGAATTGGACAGAGCTTCCGCGTCACAATCGTAGAGAATCATCGATTGGACGGAGCTGGCCTTCTCGGTGGAGTATCGGTCTTCAGAACTCAGCTACACTATCTTTCCCTCTATCTCTAACCACGTTAACTTGCTTCCCATCTGAATTGATCTTCAATTGGTTGATCATCAGTTGGCCAGAACCTTCCCTAGGCGCTGACTTGAAATCAGTAGAGAAACTGATCTCGAAAACTCTCTAAAACTCTCGAAATAGCTCAGAACCTCTTACTTTCTTTTTCTACTTCTTTCTCTCTCTCTCTCTCACGTTTTTCTCTGAGTTTCAGGTGTGCTGGATGGTTTGAAATGAGCTGGGGTCGTGGGGTTTATATAGGATGCAGCAACCAATCAGAAACAAGCCGTGTGGCAGCCCGTGTGTCGCTTCGCATGGCTCCGGACGCATGCGTCGCGGCACCTCGTGCTCCACATGTCTGATGGCATGACCAGGACATCATGCAGAGTGACACCATGCCCTCCAGATGTCTGATCCACGGCCTGACCTCATCCAGATTGACACTCAGCGCACACATGTCGCTCAGCATGCTCCGATCGCAGGTTTCGCGGCACCTCGTGCTTCTGGGTGTCAATCAGCATGCTGTGCTCTCCTGGGCTTCAACACCTCCTGCTTCCCTTGCCACATACCATGCCAGGAAGGTTACATCACGTCCTTATCTCATAGATAAGGCCAGCTCGAGCTTCTCGGTCCATTCGACTGATTTCGACCCTTCCGGTGAATTTTTGTCCCGCGATCAATCCCGAATATTTTTCTACGCCCGTTCTGATGAGATGAATATTTTTAATAAACTCCAAGTGAATCCTGACCTTGATGGAAAATATTTCCCGAGCCTCCGGCTTCCTCGAAAAATCGATAATACCAAAATTAGGGTTTTCGCCGAACTTCGGGTTTTCCCGTCGTGCTTGCTTCCCGTCCTGCTTAATTCCCGTCCTGCTTCCGACTTATAATGTCTTCAGAATAATATTTTACTGATACGAAGATATTCTGAGAAAACTTCGCGATGAAGAAACGTCAATCTTCAAAAACGTCGAGCTTCTAAACCGTCGTGCTTCAAAAATGTGATTCTTCCAAAACTGCCGTCTGATCAATCTTAGACATTTCTAACAATGGTAGAGCAGCTTATCTCAACTCATGCTTCACTCACGATCCATTCTTCGACCTTCTCGTACTTCAAATTTCCCGATCGATCTGTATTGCCCGCGACTCAACCAGAAAGTTGATTCTCGACCAACCTTCTATTTTCTTCGATCCATGTTAAGTCTTAAGTGATCAAAACTTAACATTCCTTCAATTGCTTTGATTCCCAAAAGCTCGGCTCTGGATTCTGACTTTTTCTCTCTCGACCATTTTATCCCAAAGGGCGGGTTATCACACCCACGGATGTCCTGTGTGTACTCAACAGACAGCCCACGTGGGCCAAAATCACCCAAACAGTCCACGGGAAGGGCCAGCCTGCTGACTCCAAGGACCAACGTGCTGATATGTGTACTGATGGACAGCCACAGACTTCCTTTGTGTGCTGACGGACACAGACGGACACACACGGACGCACACAGACAGCCATAGACGTACTGTGTGTGCTGGCAGATACCCACGGCCGTCCTGTGTTCTGAACAGACAGCCCACAAGGGCCAAAATCACCCGAACAGTCCACGGGAAGGGTCAGCGTGCTGTCCAAGGACCAACATGCTGATATGTGTACTGATGGACACCCACGGACGTCCTGTGTGTGCTGGCGGACACCCACGGACAGCCCCGGATGTCCTGTGTGTGCTGACGGACACACACGGACGTCCTGTGTGTGCTGACGGACACCCACAGACGTCATGTGTGTACTGAACAGACAGCCCACGTGGGCCAAAATCACTCAAACAGTCCACGGGAAGGGCCAGCGTGCTGAGTCCAAGGACCAGCGTGCTGATATGTGTACTCATGGACAGCCACAGACGTCCTGTGTGTGCTGACGGGCACACATGGACACACACGAACGTCCTGTGTGTGCTGACGGACACACACGGACGTCCTGTGTGTGCTGACGGACAGCCACAGACGTCCTGTGTATGCTGGCGGACACCCACAGACATATACGGACACACACGGACAGCCACAGACGTCTTGTGTGTGCTGACGGACAGCCACAGACAGCCACATACGTCCTGTGTGTGCTGGCGGACACCCACGGACGTCTTGTGTGTACTGAAAAGACAGCCCACGTGGGCCAAAATCACCCAAACAGTCCACGGGAAGGGCCAGCGTGCTGAGTCCAAGGACCAACGTGCTGATATGTGTACTGATGGACAGCCACAGACGTCCTCTGTGTGCTGACAGACACAGACGGACACACACGGACACGCACGGACAGCCACAAACATCCTGTGTGTGCTGGCAGACACCCACGGACGTCTTGTGTGTACTGACCAGACAGCCCACGTGGGCCAAAATCACCCGAACACTACACTGGAAGGTTCAACGTGCGGAGTCCAAGGACCAACGTGCTGATACGTGTACTGATAGACAGCCACAGACGTCCTGTGTGTGCTGACGGACACACACGGATACACACGGACATCCCCGGATGTCCTGTGTGTTCTGACTGACACACACGGACGTCCCCGGATGTCCTGTGTGTGCTGACTGACACACACGGACGTCCTGTGTGTGCTGACGGACACCCACGGACGTCCTGTGTGTACTGAACAGACAGCCCACGTGGGCCTAAAACACCCGAACAGTCCACGGGAAAGGTAAGCGTGCTGAGTCCAAGGACCAACGTGCTGATATGTGTACTGATGGACAGCCACGGACGTCCTGTGTGTGCTGACGGACACACACTGACAGCCACTGACGTCCTGTGTATGCTGAAGGACACACATAGACGTCCTGTGTGTGCTGACGGACACCCACGGACACACACAGACGTCCTGTGTGTGCTGACGGTCAGCCACAAACAGCCACGGATGTCCTGTGTGTGCTGGCGAACACCCATGGACGTCCTGTGTGTACTGAACAGACAGCCCACGTGGGACAAAATCACCCAAACAGTCCACGGGAAGGGCCAGCGTGTTGAGTCCAAGGACCAACGTTCTGATATATGTACTGAGGGACAGCCACGGACGTCCCGTGTGTGCTGACGGACACACACAGACAGCCACGGCGTCCTTTGTGTGCTGGCGGAGACCCAGGGACGTCCTGTGTGTACTGAATACACAGCCCACGTGATAGAACCCAGGTGATCCGGATTTGTGGTCAAATCCTTTTGAAGAGGGAGAGAATGATAGAACCCAGGACCTGGACCAGGACGTGGAGCAGACTCAGCATGGTGACCAGGATGATCAGATCAGTCCAACTGAGGTTCAGCCATTCATCCGTACCAGATCAACGGACAGAGCCGTGTACCGGATCGACCCGCGTGCACCCGGACGTGACCTAAGGATGGATCCACGACCTGATGACCGAATCAGCCAAACCACAGGCGTTCTTCCCCAATCCATTCGCCATTCTAGAGCCAACAGTCAAGCCAGAACCCATGATCATCGAGAAGAATCAGATTTCGGACTTAGCCTATCTTTCCTGGCCCGTTTGGGACGTACCGCACGCCCGGATCAGGCTGATCACAACCTTTCCAACCACTTTGATGATTTCATGATGATCGATGCTTCCAACTACTGCAAAGGAAGGATACTTAAGCTCTCTGAAGATTTGGGTCGAGCTATCTCTTCATCCGTTCATGGATCATCGACGATCAACCATGCGGGCAGCCTTACATCCATCCTGCTCCTTACCGCGGACGACCTGATCACCACAGAATGAACCTGGACATCTTTGTGAATCTGGACCAGTCAACACAAGAATCCGCACCTTGACCAGTCTTTAGTCAAAGTCTTCATTTCTAGTTTCTATGTCTTGTTTTCATTCATTTCTATCTTCTATGTTGTCTTTTCCCACAAATGTCTTTATGTTTCTTTGACTCACAAACCTTATAAGTATGTGATGACCCCCCTTAATAAATTCACATCAATTTTCCTTTGCTTCTTTTGAGTCTTCTCTCATTGTTCTTTGCTTAGAACTTTCATACTTCTATTGGTGAGGTCATCTCCAAGCGAACCACTTCGTTGTGTTGGACCGGTGCGTCACATCCGGCAACCTTCGAATCTATGGTAGTATCTTTGGGCTATTCCGCAACCCTTAGTGTCACCCCTCGATCCATCAGTTCTCAATCCTCTCGGATCTGAGTTCATATCAACCTTACCGAAAGAGTGATCCTTATTTTGGTTCTATCAAGTGGTATCAGAGCCACTCTCTCGGTAATTCTTTTTCAATCCATTTCATTTCATCTTCCATATTCTTCATCAAAATTTCTTATCTCTCTATCTTGAACCCGGACCCCTCATTACCCCCATATAAAAAAAAAAGAGAAAGATCTATATAAAAAAAAAAGTATAAAAAAAAAGGATATTCCAAAGTTTGATTTGTTTGTGGTGTGGTGGTGGAAGAGAAAGCCTGCTGGCCGAAGAGAAATCCGGTCTTTGAGGTGGTTAAGGCGGGTTCCCCTCTAAATCTCTTATCTTTCTCTCTTGATCTTTGGTTCACTAGGATTTGCTCATTGGGTGATCTAGTTTGCTCTCTTAGAACTTTGGGAGGAACTCTCTTGTGTGATTACCAATAAAAATTGAGTGAAACACGTGTGTGGGTGAGGATAAACACCTGAGTGTGTGAGGTTTTTAATCTAACTTTACCTTGTTTAAGTTTTCAGGTAACCATGGATAGTGAAGAAGAAAGAAACCGACCCGGAAATTCATATGCCGGATTATCTAACTTGCAAAGGCGTGCTCTCAATGATTCTATGTCTAACGTGTTGAATACAGGTTTGGAGGCGATCCATCAGAGGCTTGATGAATTTCAGGGCCGTCCAACTCAGTCACGAACCAGAACCAGACGTGACCATCCAAGGAAGAACAGCCGGTCCGACCTAGAAATCCGAGAAGAGTCTTATGATAATGATCGATCCATCAACCGTCCAAGGAGAGTTCCTGTAAGACCCGATCCCGACCGCCTAGGCCGCGGTGGATGCCTCACGTCGCTCGGTCCACTTCCTGGCCAAACCTCTTAATTTTTGCCCTTTATTTATAATATCGCCCACAGGCGAGGGCTAACTTAAACCTTAGCTAAAGACTTCCCTAGTCATTAATAGCTTAGATCCTTTCAACAGATACGCAGCGGATTATTTTCTAATTAAACATTGGTCTAAAACCAATCTAACACTTGTCTGGTCGAATCACCTTAGCCTTGGTCAGTTTACTCAACTACCAATTAGCTTAAAGGTCAATTCTAAACCCAAACCAAGTCATACGATTCTGAGGTTTCATTCCCCTAAACCATTCTATCTAGATCTACATAAGTAAATGCTACATCATACCTTTGCCACATCTATGGAGCTTATTAGCTCATCGGTCCTCCATTGACTCGAATTGCTCTTGCTTGACAGCTGGACCACGATCACTCCATGATCTTACTTAAGGTCCTTGTCGTGACTCCTGCATCAAACAACTCCCGTAGGTATTTAGTCATTCAACCAACCATCCCCACAGACATAAATAACCTTTGAGAAGTCTTTGAAAGGATAAGGGTTTGCATCTGGCCTTTCTTGGCTCATGCACAATCCGAAATCCTTTTGCCTTATAGGAAATAGTACCAAGTCCATCTTCTGGAATGACAAAGCTCTTTAGATCCTAAGTCAATCAACCAACCATCCTCACATGACTTGGAACTGATGAGCCATCATCTGGCCTGACCGGCCTTGGGACTTAACCCAGACAACATATATGATTTGTTCATACCAACCGATGCATTCCTTAATCAGATTAGTTCCGACACCTTGAACCATCATTCAGAGGTCAGGTCGTCCATACTCAACCATGATCAGATCTTACACGGCTTTCCTTGAACAACCATACTTAGGCTCAATACTTATGGTCTACGACACATAGTACTAGCCATAGGCTTCGTCATGACTCTTAGCCAAACTCGAAGCTATCAACACCAAGGTTGATATATAGAAGCATCACATCAATACTCTTGCTCCAGCAACGTGACTATCCATACTAGTGTTTGGCCATCGAACCATCGTCATGAAACATGATCCGACCACTAGACTTGATAAGCCATCATCCACTTCGCATGTACTGATAGAACAGGCCTTCCATTGCCATCATGTAGGTCTACTCCCTACATAAGACATATGGCGCCTATCCTACTCACCAACCCAAAGTTGATTGTAAGATATCCCACTTAGCCTTTGCGGCCAGAACCATCCAACCATAGCTGGATCATCCATAGTCCCGTCTAACCGTCTGGTTAAGATCTAGGTGCGATCGACCAGTTATAAGTCTGGCCCAAAGGCTCACGGACCTTCTTACCTGATCCGACCCAAAGCCTGGATCCATACCACAGAGTAAGGCCCAAGACCAAACCGGATTGCCTTGCAACCAATCAGACCTTGCGATAAAACACTCTGGTTAAACTAACCGTCCGTCCGTTCGACTATGCAGCCGCGGACTGTCCACTTGTTCGGCCTAAGCCTTGAACCAATGGCACCGTTTGGAACTCACACCCTTTGGGAACTAGTACCCTTTGGACACACGTGCCTCTTGGCAACTCATGACCCTTGGCAACTCGCACCCATTCAGATGTTCCAACCGTTCGACCTAACTGTCCTTATGGACTGTCTGGTCCGTACGTGTGTCCGGCCTATGGCCAAAGGACCACGCCTTAACCTACATAAGTCATGAACCATTGTGACTGTTCAGGTAATGGTTGCAACCGTCCAGAACAGAACAGAACCGCCTCTATTCAATCGGATCATCTGAGGCCAGTTTAGACCATGTGCGCGCCTAACTCGACGGTTATGGACCGCGACCGCATTACTCAACCAGAACCACGGTTAAAACCAATCCCAACATATCCACAAGGCCACGCCAATGTACAGAAGGAGTAGAAGAAGAATTGGATGAAAAGAATAAGAAGAATGGGACACAATCCAAACGCCCATGGCTAGAGCGGTTCGGACTGTCCGATGGTCTTAGCCGATGAGTCGGTGGTTACCCCACTGACCCTATCTGACTGAACCACGGCTTTGGAGTCCTTCTCCAGACCTTTCTCTATGCCTTGGGTATTCATAACCACACGGCCTACTCTCTCCTAAACCGTTCTCCTTGCCGGAGATACAAAACCACCACGACCGGCCCTTTTCCGGCCGATCTCTTGGCCGGGACTCTCTCTTTCTCTCTTTCTTTCTCTCTACGTTTTTCTCTGAGTATTTTACTATGGAATTGGATAATGAAATCGACAGGAGAGCCCCCATATTTATAGAAAACGAGGGGGTAAGTCTTGCCCCATGAACAGGCACAACTTGCTAGCGAATGGGCACCATCGGCCAAGGGTTGTCCCCTTTCGGCCACTTGCATCCCTTCGCCCTTTCTTATTGGGTTTGGGGTCGGTCACAAGCCCAACCCACGCCCCAAGCCTCTTGGACTTAGCCCACGGCCTTGCCCAAAGACCCAACAGCCCATGGCCTCATGGCCGGACCTCACAGCCCGCCACTGACCCGGACCCGGACCATCGGCCTAAAACCCGAACAGTCCGTCTAGCTGAGATGAGCTGACTCCCAGCTGCCTCAGCTGAGTGAGCTAGTAGTCCAGCTAGTATAGCTGACTTAGTAGTGGCTGAGCTGGAGTGAACTCAACCTAGCTTCGTTAAGCTGGTCGAGCTACTTCTCTATCTCGTCCAGCTACCGTCTTACTCGTCTTAGCTGTCTCTTTTCTCTTATAAGGTTAAGTTAAAGATTCCTTATGTCCTCGAACCATGGCCGTCCCGACAATCCTTTCCAGGATTGGGGGCGTGACAGTTCCTAGGCATCAAAACCGAGGTGATGTCAATCCTTTTGGTAGAAATGAAAGAACCAATGATGGCTTGAGTGGTTTGAAATTGAAAATTCCAAGTTTTGATGGCAAAAATGATCCGGATGCTTTTCTTGAATGGGAAAGAAAAATTAAACTTTTGTTTGATTGTCAAAATTTTTCTGATATTAAAAAGGTTAGACTTGCTGCTGCTGAGTTAACTGGCTATGCTATTAACTGGTATGATCGAGTTGTGACTAGCAGGAGGAGAGCAGGTGAGGCGCCAGTTGATACATGGGATGAGCTTTCCATTCTGATGCAAACACGCTTTGTTCCCCACCATTACCACTGTGGGAACCGAAATTCACACTGTCGATTTCCGTTTAAATAAGGAAACTAAGAAAACCCTAGTTTCCCAGAGGACCCGGATATCTGTTAATTACCACACGTCAAGCAATCAGAACATGAGAATAACAACGATAAAAATAAGAAATCGAAAAGAGGTATAAGCCTGGGCTCGAGAGCGTATGAGCGTTACAACAAGGTATAAGCCTGGGCTCGAGAGCTGTCGGCGAGATTCCTAGTTCTAGCAACCCTAAGACGGCTAAACCTAATTGAGTCGCAGCTCGAAATAACAAAAACGGAAAATTGCCTAAATTGCTCTAAGTGCTAAGTTTTCTCTGAAAAAGTTCTCCCCTCTGCTCCTCGCCTAGGACTCCTTATATACTAGCTCCAAGGTCGGTTTACGCTTTTACTCTTCTGCCCTTAAGCCGTCATAGCATAAAAATGGAGATATTCCATTTTTCCCGATCTTCATAATTATCTTCAAAACTTCCGTATTTATTTGCGGAAACTTGACATTTATCCTTCCTTGTGGGCCAAGCGTAAACCATGCTGTGGTTTACGGGCTTTTGGTTAGGAAAATCGTAGGATGGGCTTCGAATCGTGTTTTAGGTCCCTTTGGGCCGTCTTCCGACTCGACACGTTTACTACGAGTTTTCCGCGAAGTTTGATCGATGAATTAGAATAGCGGGAAACATGGACTGAGCTTGCTACGGTCTTCGGGAGATAGCATTCGAAGGTTTGACAAGAATGCATGGACTGGTGTCGTATCGATGTTCGGAAAGGTTTAATCGCTACACAGCGACCGAACTATGGCTCGAGCCCGGTCGCTACGTAGCGACCGAGTGAGACGAGTGCTCGGTCGCTACGTAGCGACCGAGCTTGGCTGAGCTCGGTCGCTACGTAGCGACAGAGCGGGACGATCGCTCGGTCGCTACGTAGCGACCGAGCTTGGCTGAGCTTGGTCGCTACGTAGCGACCGAGCGGGACGATCGCTCGGTCGCTACGTAGCGACCTGTTTCGAGCTTTTCGTCGGACATCTCGATTCTTTCTTCCGTAAAGCTTTTTCGTAAGAAAGAGTCTATTTCGAAAAATACTCTTCGGAGAAATTCTTATTTTCCTCCTCGGACGTTTTGAATGTTAAATTTGTCGTAACCGTTTTTGACCCCAACAGTTAGCCCCCCAGCCCGTTAGAGTTGTGACTCTAGCGGGCGGATAGATGACTTTGACAAGGTTAAGTGTATTGGACGAAATTTACATTTAAAATTCCGCGGAAAAAAGTTGTCGAGACGACATTCCGAACCCATACTTCTATAAGTAGTGAGCTCTTGTCATTCATTTTCTTCACACCTTCCCTCCTTCATTCCTTCAAAAACCTCTCTAGTTTCATAACTTTTCTCTCAACATGTCTTCCTCCCAAGGTGATAAGAAAGATTCCGACGTCGAGATGGGTGAGGCCACTTCTCCGGCTCTGATTCCAACTTCTCCGACGGAAGTGCCGGCTTGTGTTGCCGGTCATCTTTCTTTCCGAGAGAAACTAGTTCGTCGTCAAGCCGAGAAAGAACTAGCTCAAACTGGCTCCGAGTTTCCGTCTTCTTCCGCGCAGGTCGTTGCCCCGTGTCATGGGACCGACGTCGCGGCTCCTCTCCCGCAAGTCCTACCTGCGGGATCTTCCACGACTCCGATCCTCGTCGAGGACAAAGAGAAAGCCGCTGACTCTATGCCTCCGCCTCCAGCCAGAAAAGAAATCGTTCTGGCATTGCGTGCTCCTAGCGCTGTCCTGGCTACTCAGCCTAAGAGTCGGAGGAGGAAACTTGCCAAGAGCGGTGACGGGGAGACTTTGCAGCGAGGTGGGTTGTTGATCCAAGGTTTGTTTCTTGTTTGAATTCTCGATCGTCTTTCGTGCATTCTTTTCAGGGACTTAGTCTAACCAGTTTTTACCGTTCGCTGTTCATATCGTTGATCGATGGGATGATCAGCGAATGTGGTTCTGAGACCAGTCGCCTTTCCGGGGAGTTGGTGGAGCTTCAGGGCAGATGGTCCGAAACCGAGGCTATGTTGACGGCTGTCGAGGACTCTCACTCTGCGAAAGTGTCGAAGCTCGAGGTTGCGATAGGAGAGCTTGAGAGGGACCTTGGGAAGACGGCGAGTTCCTTGCTTAAGGAAAAGAAGGCCAGGAAGGCCAAATCCTCGGAGGTGCGTCGACTCCAGCGTCAGATCGAGAGTGATGCTGGACTAGCGCGCCGCGGGATTCAAGAGGCTACGGATGCCCTTCGCGCGGAGTTTCAAGCTCGCTTGGCGAAGATTTCTGCTTCCCTGGGTTCCCTCGAGTGTATCCGGAGCAGGGATTTCGCTTTGGCGACGATTGAGGGCGGGATGGCCGTAGTTCGGTCGTTCCAAAGTGAGACTCCCCCGACCTTGGAGGCCGAAGAGGCCCGGTTGTCCGGCTGCAAGGGAGATATGGCGGCCGAGGATGGAGATTTCGATCTTATCCTGGCCGACCTGAAATCCGCGTGCTTCCTTCCGACATGTTCAGAAGACCCAGAGGGGAAAGACCCGATGGTCGGAGAGAACGGAAGTGACGCGGCTCCAGGCTCGGACGAGGCAGCGGGTGAAGAGGGGGCGTAAGTTCTGAGGGTGACTTTGGTTAGATCTCTTGCGAGAAATTTTTTTTATGTTTTTATGTTTCGGCCTTGAATGGCCTTGTTTGTATTTCGGGACTGGCCGTGTGTGGCTTTGAATCCCTGCCGCTCCGCGGCTTTCTTTTTATGGTATGATAATCGGAACGCTTTTTATGAATTTGTGAATAGTGGGGAGGAAGGTGATGAGTTGTCGTCTCATATCCTTCTTCGATTGTGAAATGTTTTATTCGAGACCTGTTTCGAGAGTTCTTCCGCGAGATGTGAACTCTGCGGGGGTGCTGAAGGTATCGAACGTAAACATAGAGGCGTGGTTTAAGAATCTCCTATCTTTCGATATCATGCCTTTGAGATGTTAGAGACCAGTGCGCTGGGTTTAGGGCAAGACCTAGGTTTACTTTCGGTTTAAGGATTGTGCGGTGACTAACCGGCTATCGTTTTTCCTGTCGCGATTTCTTCCTGATTCGTATCGATGTAAAGTCCGCGAAAAGTTCTCGGCTTATATGACTTGTTTGATACGAATCGAGCATCTCTCCGGAGACCGGAAGTGCTAGACCAAAATTTCGGATTTCTTTTATAGCGCTATTATCCTTGTGTCGGATGTAAGAGAGTCATCTCCGTGAGATGTCTATGTCTGTTTAGGACGTTTGTGAGTTCGATGTGATCAGCATCGGACTTGGTGGCGTGTGCCGTTGTTTTGATTATTTTGCGCAAAATAAATGTTAATGTGTGCATGTATGTGTCTTTTTGCGGAGATTTCGTTTGCTCGGAAGAAACCAACTTTGAGGCATTTTTTGCGATGTCTCGCGATGCTAAAGGTTGATTCTCCCAAGCGGCCGACTGATTTCCGAAGACCTCGTTGCGATTTCGCGGGTGAGGATGTTTTGATAAGTCGAAAACACCAAAAGTGTGGTAAGAAATTTTTTGATTTTTTGGGAGTATACGAGTATACGTACCCACTCCCCCCCTTTTTTAATGAGGGGGGACAGCTGAATTTGCCTTTCGGCAAACTGCCTACGTACTCCTTGCGGAGATCAAGCCGTCTCGTAGTTCAGTGATTGCGAGTTGGTTTGTTTAGTGATAGTATTTTTTGAGATGCATCGCATTCCAGGTTCTAGGGATTTTTATGCCCTGCATGTTGGCTATTTCGTAAGAACCTGGTCGGACGACTTTTTCGATTTTATAGGGACCTTCCCAGTTTGCTCCGAGTTTTCCCGCGTTTCGTTCAGCGGTGTTTTGGAAGACTTTGCGAAGGACCAGATCTCCCTGATTGAACCTACGATTCCGTACGTTGGAATTATAGTATCTCGCAGCGGCGTGCTGGTAGTTTTGAATTCGGATGAGCGCTCGATCCCGGCGTTCGTTAATGAGGTCGAGGTCGTCCAAGAGCATAGCATTGTTGAGTTCCTCTCGTTCAGGTAAGAACCTTCTTCGAACACCGGGAAATTCTACTTCTGCGGGAATCATGCACTCCGTGCCGTATACCAGGGCGAAGGGAGTTTCTCCCGTTGCTCGCCTTGGGGTGGTACGGTGAGACCAGAGGACTCCCTCGAGTTCGTCGGCCCATCTACCTTTTTTGGCCTCCAAGCGTTTCTTCAGTCCGTCGAGAATGGTCTTGTTGATTGTTTCAGCCTGTCCGTTGCACTGCGGATATCTGGGAGTTGACTTGTTGAGTCGTATCTTCCACTTTTCGCAGAATGCCTCGAATCGGGTGGAAATGAATTGAGACCCGTTATCGGTTACGATTTCGTAAGGAACTCCATGCCTACAGATGATGTTTCTCCATACGAAATTCTCGACTTGGACGTCTTTTATACTTGCGTACGAGTCCGCCTCTACCCATTTTGAGAAAAAATCGGTAAGGACTAGAAGGAAGCGCTTTTGCTTTGAATTATGCAGAGGTCCGACAATATCCATGGCCCAGCGCATAAAGGGATAAGGCGATGTGATGGAGGAAAGAACTTCGGCCGGTTGTCGGATAGTTGGCGCATGCCGTTGGCATTTTTCGCATTTTCGTGCGAATTTCTCGCAATCTCCGATCATTGTTGGCCAATAGTATCCGTGGCGTTTGATTTTCACGGCTAGTGATCTTCCGCCGGAATGGTTGCCGCATGAGCCGGAATGTATTTCCTCCATTACTTTCCTCGCCTTTTCTCCTTCCAGGCACGTCAGGAGTGGTCCGGAGAATCTCCATCGCCTGAAGCCATGGGGTATCACAGCCGTAATCAGATTGCTCTGATGGTGGTGGTACCGTAATTTCTTCTTCCTCGTCGTCTTGACCCTCTATGAGATTGACAACGACTGGTGGTCCGATACTCGGATGTTCGATGAATTCGACCGGAATTACCCTTTTGAGTCCTGGATCGGAACTTGATGCTAAGGCCGCGAGGGCGTCCGCCTGGACATTCTCGGAACGGGGGATCCGGGTAAGGGCGAAGCAGTCGAAGTCTTGAGCTAGACCCTGGACCAGTTTGAGGTACGCGTCCATCCGTTCGTCTCTGGCTTCATACTCTCCGCTGAATTGACTGGCCACTAACTGGGAGTCGCAGTAGGCGTGGAGATTGCGTATTTTTAAGCCATGAGCCAAACGTAGACCTGCGATTAACGCTTCGTATTCGGCCTCGTTGTTTGAGGCATGGAATTCCAGCCTGAACGATTGTTCCAAGATCTCGCTCGTTGGAGATGTGAGACGGATCCCGATACCCGATCCTTGCTTGGATGAGGATCCGTCGACGTGGAGGAGCCAGGTGGAATTTGGTTCCTCATTGGTTATTGCTCCCGTTGGAAGTTCGACCAGGAAGTCTGCGAGCACTTGTGATTTTGCGCTCGTCCTTGGTCGGTATTCGATGTCATACTCGCTCAACTCGACCGCCCACTTAGCCAATCGTCCTGATTGACTTGGGCTATGCAAAATTGTCCGTAAGGGAAAAGTCGTGAGGATGACAATCGTGTGGGATTGGAAATATGGTCTTAGTTTTCGGGCCGATGTTACGACCGCGCATGCCAATTTTTCCATCAACGGATATCTAGATTCGGCATCCAGCAAGGTTTTGCTTATGTAGAAAATAGGTTTCTGCTCTCCGCGTTCTTCCCTGATCAGGACTCCGCTTACGGCCGTTGCCGACACCGCGATGTACAAGAATAAAGGCTCCCCTTCCACGGGTTTTGCGAGGACTGGAGGAGTAGCTAAATAACGCTTCAGCTGTTGGAAGGCGTTTTCGCACTCTTCCGACCATTCAATTTTTTATTTCCTCGCAGGACGTCGTAGAAGGGCAGGCACTTATCTGTTGATCGTGAAATAAATCGGTTAAGTGCTGCGATTCTGCCGGTCAGTCTTTGGACCTCCCGCTTGTTCTTTGGTGAAGCCATCTCGATTAGTGCGTTGATCTGTTTTGGATTTGCTTCGATGCCGCGGTTGGTGACCAAGTAGCCGAGGAATTCTCCTGATGCCACGGCGAATCTACATTTCGTCGGGTTGAGCTTCATGTTGTGGGAGTTTAGTTGTGCAAAGCATTCTTCGAGATGTGACACGTGATCTCTTGCTTTGAGGGATTTGACGAGCATGTCGTCGATATAAACTTCCATCGTTTTTCCGAGTTGTTTGGAGAACATTCGGTTCACGAGTCGTTGGTAAGTTGCTCCAGCGTTTTTGAGGCCGAAGGGCATTACCTTATAGCAATAAGTTCCGCGATCGTAATGAACGCAGTCTTCTCACGATCGTCGGGATTCATCCTAATTTGATTATAACCTGAGAAGGCATCCATGAAGGATAAGAGTTCGTTGCCCGCTGTTGCTTCTACCAATCGATCGATATGTGGTAGAGGGAAGCTATCCTTTGGACATGCCTTGTTTAGGTCGGTAAAATCTACGCAAACTCGCCACTTCCCGTTTTTCTTTTTGACTACTACGGGGTTGGCGAGCCAGTCCGGGTATCTTACTTCCGTTATCGACCCAACTTTAAGCAATTTTTCGACCTCATCGTTTACTGCGGCAGCACGTTCGGGTCCCAGCTTCCGTCTTTTCTGTTTGACGGGTTTGAACGTTGGGTCGATATTCAGCTCGTGACATGTTATGTTAATGTCGATTCCTGGCATATCTTCCGCAGCCCATGCGAAAGTATTAAGGTTCTTTTTAAGACAGGTTATGAGTTCTGTCCTTAAAGGCTCGTGGAGATTGGCTCCAACCTCGACGCAGCGTTCTGGGAAGGCTTCGTCGAGACAGATCGTTACCACGGGTTCACATGTTGGCTCGCGTTTTTCATCTAGAGCTGCGATGATACGAGATTGCCAGAAGAATTCCGCTGAATCCTGACTTCGCGTATCTTTGCTGGAGGTCTTTTTCTCCGCTTTCTTAGGAGTAATTTCGAGGATCGGTCTCTTTCGTTTTAGTTCCGCGGCGAAACAAACCTGTGAAACTCTTGGATTTCCCCAGATTACCTCGACTCCGTTAGGGGTCGGGAACTTGAGAAAACGATGGTAGGTTGATGGGATTGCGCGCATGGTGTTCAGCCATGGCGTCCCCATGATAACGTTGTAAGATGCGGGGCGGTCAACGACTAGAAACTCTGTGATGTTCGTCACGGTTCCGGCTTTGACAGCGAGTCTAATCGATCCATAGGCCATGGTCGTTTCCCCCGAAAGTCCTAGCAGTGGGCTTGGGTATTTCGCGAACTCGGATTGACTGATCCCCATCTTTTCAAGAGTGTCTTTGAAGATGATATCGGCCGAGCTTCCGGTATCGATTAGTACTCTAGCGACGTCGATATCTCGAATCGTCAACTCGATAACAAGGAGATCGTTTCGAGGTTTGGCTCGATCGATCGTTTCTCCCCCCTTGAATGAGATGACGTTCGCGCACGTCGAATCTCGCATATCGTTCCTGATCGTTGAGTGGCTTTTGCGGGTTAGATTGATCCGTAAGTCCCCCTCCTTCTAGCGCCAAACTGTGGGAACCGAAATTCACACTGTCGATTTCCGTTTAAATAAGGAAACTAAGAAAACCCTAGTTTCCCAGAGGACCCGGATATCTGTTAATTACCACACGTCAAGCAATCAGAACACGAGAATAACAACGATAAAAATAAGAAATCGAAAAGAGAGCAAAGTAGATCTTATTCCGAATCTGCGTATGAGCGTTACAACAAGGTATAAGCCTGGGCTCGAGAGCTGTCGGCGAGATTCCTAGTTCTAGCAACCCTAAGACGGCTAAACCTAATTGAGTCGCAGCTCGAAATAACAAAAACGGAAAATTGCCTAAATTGCTCTAAGTGCTAAGTTTTCTCTGAAAAAGTTCTCCCCTCTGCTCCTCGCCTAGGACTCCTTATATACTAGCTCCAAGGTCGGTTTACGCTTTTACTCTTCTGCCCTTAAGCCGTCATAGCATAAAAATGGAGATATTCCATTTTTCCCGATCTTCATAATTATCTTCAAAACTTCCGTATTTATCCGCGGAAACTTGACATTTATCCTTCCTTGTGGGCCAAGCGTAAACCATGCTGTGGTTTACGGGCTTTTGGTTAGGAAAATCGTAGGATGGGCTTCGAATCGTGTTTTAGGTCCCTTTGGGCCGTCTTCCGACTCGACACGTTTACTACGAGTTTTCCGCGGTTTCTAATCCGCGAAGTTTGATCGATGAATTAGAATAGCGGAAAACATGGACTGAGCTTGCTACGGTCTTCGGGAGATAGCATTCGAAGGTTTGACGAGAATGCATGGACTGGTGTCATATCGATGTTCGGAAAGGTTCAATCGCTACACAGCGACCGAAATTTGGCTCGAGCCCGGTCGCTACGTAGCGACCGAGTGAGACGAGTGCTCGGTCGCTACGTAGCGACCGAGCTTTGGCTTGAGCTCGGTCGCTACGTAGCGACCGAGCGGGACGATCGCTACATAGCGACCGAGCTTGGCTGAGCTCGGTCGCTACGTAGCGACCGAGCGGGACGCTCGGTCGCTACGTAGCGACCGAGCTTTGGCTCGAGCTCGGTCGCTACGTAGCGACCGAGCGGGACGATCGCTCGGTCGCTACGTAGCGATCGAGCTTGGCTGAGCTTGGTCGCTACGTAGCAACCGAGCGGGACGATCGCTCGGTCGCTATGTAGCGACCGAGCTTTGGCTCGAGCTCGGTCGCTACGTAGCGACCGAGAGGGACGATCGCTCGGTCGCTACGTAGCGACCGAGCTTGGCTGAGCTCGGTCGCTACGTAGCGACCGAGCGGGATGATCGCTCGGTCGCTACGTAGCGACCGAGCTTTGGTTCGAGCTCGGTCGCTACGTAGCGACCGAGTGGGACGATCGCTCGGTCGCTACGTAGCGACCTGTTTCGAGCTTTTCGTCGGACATCTCGCTTCTTTCTTCCGTAAAGCTTTTTCGTAAGAAAGAGTCTATTTCGAAAACTACTCTTCGGAGAAATTCTTATTTTCCTCCTCGGACATTTTGAATGTTAAATTTGTCGTAACCGTTTTTGACCCCAACAACCACCGAGATCTACACCGTAAACTCAGGCGTTTGCTTCAAGGTTCTAATTCAGTTGAGGACTATCACCAGGAGATGGAGACCTTGATGATCAAAGCTGATGTAGAAGAGCCCTTAGACGCCACCATGGCCAGATTTCTTACCGGGCTCAACCGGGACATACAAGACCGGATGGAGCTGGAAGACTATGACAGCATGGAGCAGATGCTACACAAGGCTGTGCTGATCGAGCAACAAGTCAAGAGAAAGGGTCTCACTAAACCGACCTTTGCTTCTAAACCGACCTTTGCTTCCAAGCCAAACTATCAAGAGAAGGGTAAGTCTTCTTCCACAACAAATACAGCTTTTAAGAATAATATCCCTGCTCGTGTTGATAGAGAAAAGAAAGAAGAGCCTACCAAACGAACCAGAGACATCCAATGCTTTAGGTGTCATGGCCTTGGCCACTATGCCAACCGATGTCCAAACCAAAAGGTGATGGTGCTCTTGGAGAATGGAGAAGTCGAATCTGAAGAAGACAAGGAGGATCTCGGACCAGTGTATGATGATGATGATGATGATGAGGAAGAAGCACTTGACTTCCCGGTTCATGGTCCCCTTCTTGTTACTAGGAGGGTCTTGGACGACACCACTGATCCCATCTTTGATGAGGAGGTCGATGGAGTGATCGATGAGTTTTGCTCGACCTTTGTGGAGAGTTCTGATCCGATCTATGATGAGGATGTTCTTGATGAGCCGAGCCATGGTTCACTACTGGTTACTAGACGTGCCTTGAGGGTCCAACCAAAATCCAATGACAAAGAACAAAGGGCGAATCTCTTTCACTCTAGTTGTCGCATTTCTGATAAAGTTTGTTCTTTAATCATTGATGGAGGTAGTTGCACTAATGTGGCTAGTGACACCCTTGTAAAGAAACTTGGGCTTGTTACTCGGCCTCTTTCTCGTCCTTTCAGGTTGGAGTGGCTCAATGAGGCCGGAGAACAGAATGTGAAGGAGCAAGTCACGGTTCCACTCTCCATTGGCCGATATGAGGATGAGGTTGTGTGCAATGTGCTTCCCATGGATGCTTGCCATGTTCTCTTGGGCCGGCCTTGGCAATTTGACAAGAAGGCAGTGCATGATGGTTTCACAAACCGGCATTCATTTGATCATAAGGGAAAGAAGATCACCTTGGTGCCTTTGTCGCCTTCGGAAGTACATCAAGACCAGGTCCAACTTAAGAAGAACCAAGACCAAGACTCTAAAGCTGATAAACCTGAGACCAGTACCAGAAACTCCAACTTCTTTATCAAAGAAAGTCAGGTAAGGAAGTCTCTTTGCTCTCAAAAGCCATTTCTCTTACTGATTTATAAAGAGTCTCTTTTGGCCTCATCTTCCTCTGACCTTGCACCAGAGATTCCGAGTGAATTTTTAGGTATCTTGCAGGATTATTCTGATGTGTTTCCAGAAGAAAATCCCAAAGGATTGCCACCGGTGAGAGGCATTGAGCATCAGATCGATCTCATCCCGGGCGCCTCTCTACCGAACCGACCAGCGTACCACACCAATCCGGTCGAGACCAAGGAGCTGGAGAAACAGATCAATGACTTGCTTGAGAAGGGATACATCAGAGAGAGTCTCAGTCCCTGTGCCGTGCCTGTTCTACTTGTACCAAAGAAGGATGGCTCCTGGAGGATGTGTGTGGACTGCCGGGCCATAAACAACATCACGGTAAAGTATCGACATCCTATCTCTCGTCTTGATGATATGCTTGATGAACTCCATGGTTCTAAGTACTTTTCTAAGATAGATTTGAGAAGTGGCTATCATCAGATTAGGATGAAAGAAGGTGATGAATGGAAAACGGCCTTTAAAACAAAACTAGGTTTGTATGAGTGGCTTGTCATGCCCTTTGGTCTCACTAATGCACCTAGTACTTTCATGCGCCTAATGAATCATGTCTTGAGGTCTTTTATTGGTCATTTTGTTGTGGTTTACTTTGATGACATTTTTATTTACAGCAAAAGCCTTGATGAGCACAAACAGTATTTGAAATCTGTTCTTGAAGTCCTTAGAAAGGAACGTTTGTTTGCTAACCTTGGAAAGTGTTCTTTTGGCACAGATCATGTGGTCTTTCTAGGTTTTGTTGTAGGTGCAGATGGCTTGAGAGTGGACGAACAGAAGGTCCAAGCAATACGAGACTGGCCCATTCCGACCACCATTGGTGAAGTAAGAAGCTTCCATGGCCTTGTCGGCTTCTATAGGCGATTTGTTCAAAACTTCAGTACCTTGGCCACTCCTCTTACTGAAGTAATCAAGAAGAACGTGGGGTTCAAATGGGGACCAGCTCAGGAAGAAGCATTCGAAATCCTTAAAGGGAAGTTGACTCACGCCCCTTTACTTGTACTTCCAGATTTTTCTAAAGCTTTTGAAATCGAATGTGATGCTTCTGGTGTTGGTATTGGTGCTGTGTTGATGCAGGATGGAAAATCAGTGGCTTATTTCAGTGAGAAGCTTGGAAGAGCCTTGCTCAACTACCACACATACGACCAAGAACTCTATGCCTTGGTGAGGGCCCTTCAAACATGGCAGCACTATCTTTGGCCTAAGGAGTTCATCATCCACACTGATCATCAGTCTCTAAGACACCTTAAGGGTCAGCAGAAGCTCAACAAGAGGCATGCTCGTTGGATGGAGTTCATTGAGACATTCCCTTATGTGATCAAGTACAAACAAGGTAAGGAGAATGTTGTGGCTGATGCATTGTCTCGAAGGTATACTCTTCTCTCAGTCCTTGAAACTAAATTGCTTGGCTTTGAATTTATCAAGGATCTTTATGCTTCTGATCAGGATTTTAAAGAGATTTTTTTAAAATGCTCAAAGGTTGCTTATGGCAAATACTTTCAAAATTCTGGTTTCTTATTCTTTGATAACCGTTTGTGTGTGCCCCAATGTTCTTTGAGGGAGTTGTTTCTCAGGGAAGCTCATGGAGGTGGGCTTATGGGACACTTTGGTGTCAAGAAGACTTACAAGGCGGTTCATGACCATTTCTACTGGCCGAGCCTGATGAAAGATGTTGAGAGGATCTGTAGCCGATGTGTGGTGTGCAAGAAGTCTAAGCCTAAAGCATCACACCGCGGTTTGTACTCAGCTCTACCCATTCCCTCTCATCCTTGGGTAGACATTTCTATGGATTTTGTGCTTGGATTGCCTAGGTCTAAAGCTGGACGAGATTCTATCTTTGTGGTTGTTGATAGGTTCTCGAAAATTGCTCATTTCATTCCTTGTCACAAAACTGATGATGCTGTGCAAGTTGCAGATTTATTCTTTAAGAAAGTTGTTAGATTGCATGGAATGCCTAAGACCATTGTCTCTTATCGTGATGCTAAGTTCCTTACCTTTTTTTGGAAGACCTTGTGGTCTAAGCTAGGTAGTAGATTAATGTTCTCTACAACTTATCATCCGCAAACTGATGGGCAAACTGAAGTAGTTAACCGAACCTTGTCTGCTTTGCTTAGATCTTTGGTTAAAAAGAATCTTAGGACTTGGGAAGAATGTTTGCCTCATGTTAAATTTGCTTATAACCATGCTTTGCATTCAGCTACTAAGTTTTCTCCTTTTGAGGTTGTTTATGGATTTAATCCCTTGTCTCCACTTGATCTTTTACCTTTGCCTTTGAGTGAACGAGTTAATACAGATGGCAAGAGGAAGGTGGACACGATCAAGAAGCTGCATGAACAGGTCCGTGCCAACATTGAAGCCAAGACCGAGGGCTACAAACGACTTGCAGACAAGAAAAGGAAAGAAGTGATCTTCCAGGAAGGTGATCTTGTTTGGGTCCACATGAGGAAGGAACGATTCCCGGAACAAAGGAAGTTCAAACTCATGCCCCGGGTCGATGGTCCATTCCAGATTCTCAGGAAACTCCATGACAATGCTTACCAGCTTGATCTTCAGGGTAAGTATGATATCTCTTCAAGTTTTAATGTTTCTGATTTATCTCCTTTTTGCGCAGATGATCCGGATTTGTGGTCAAATCCTTTTGAAGAGGGAGGGAATGATAGAACCCAGGACCTGGACCAGGACGTGGAGCAGACTCAGCATGGTGACCAGGACGATCAGATCAGTCCAACTGAGGTTCAGCCATTCAGCCGTACCAGATCAACGGACAGAGCCGTGTACCGGATCGACCCGCGTGCACCCGGACGTGACCTAAGGATGGATCCACGACCTGATGACCGAGCCAAACCACATGCGTTCTTCCCCGACCCATTCGCCATTCTAGAGCCAACAGTCAAGCCAGAACCCATGATCCTCGAGAAGAATCAGATTCCGGACTTAGCCTATCTTTCCTTGCCCGTTTGGGACGTACCGCACGCCCGGATCAGGCTGATCACGACCTTTCCAACCACTTTGATGATTTCATGATGATCGATGCTTCCAACTACTCCAGAGGAAGGATACTTAAGCTCTCTGAAGATTTGGGTCGAGCTATCTCTTCATCCGTTGATGGATCATCGACGATCAATCATGCGGTCAGCCTTACATCCGTCCTGCTCCTTACCGCGGATGACCTGATCACCACATAATGAACTTGGACATCTTTGTGAATCTGGACCAGTCAACACAAGAATCCGAACCTTGACCAGTCTTTAGTCAAAGTCTTCATTTCTAGTTTCTATGTCTTGTTTTCATTCATTTCTATCTTCTATGTTGTCTTTTCCCACAAATGTCTTTATGTTTCTTTGACTCACAAACCTTATAAGTATGTGATGATCCCCCTTAATAAAATCACATCGATTTTCCTTTGCTTCTTTTGAGTCTTCTCTCATTGTTCTTTGCTTAGAACATTCATACTTCTCTTGGTGAGCTCATCTCCAAGCGAACCACTTCGTTGTGTTGGACCGGTGCGTCACATCCGACAACCTTCGAATCTCTGGTAGTATCTTTGGGCTATTCCGCAACCCTTAGTGTCACCCCTCGATCCATCAGTTCTCAATCCTCTCGCATCTGGGTTCATATCAACCTTACCGAAAGAGTGATCCTTATTTTGGTTCTCTCACCACGAGGGCCAAAATCACACGAACAGTCCACAGGAAGGGTCAGCGTGCGGAGTCAAAGGACCAACGTGCTGATATGTGTACTTATGGACAGCCACGGACGTCATGTGTGTACTGACGGACACACACGGACACACACGCACAGCCACGAACGTCCTATGTGTGCTGACAGACACACACAGACGTCCTGTGTGTGCTGACGGACACCCACGGACGTCCTGTGTGTACTGAACAGACAGCCCACGTGGGCCTAAATCACCCGAACAGTCCACGGGAAGGGTAAGCGTGCTGAGTCCAAGACCAACGTGCTGATATGTGTACTGATGGACAGCCACGGACGTCCTGTGTGTGCTGACGGACACACACAGACACACAAGGACAGCCACGGACGTCCTGTGTGTGCTGGCGGACACCCACGGACATCCTGTGTGTACTGAACAGATAGCCCACTTGGGCCAAAATCACCCAAACAGTCCACGGGAAGGGCCAGCGTGCAGAGTCCAAGGACCAACGTGCTGATATGTGTACTGATGGACAGCCACGAACGTCCTGTGTGTGCAGACGGACACACACGGACAGCCACAGACGTCTTGTGTATGCAAACGGACACACACGGACGTTTTGTGTGTGCTGACGGACACCCATGGACGTCCTGTGTGTGCTGACAGACACACACGGACACACACGGATGACCTGTGTGTGCTGCCGGACAGCCACAAACAGCCACGGACGTCCTGTGTGTACTGAACAGACAGCCCACGTGGAATAAAATCACCCAAACAGTCCACGGGAAGGGCCAGCGTGCTGAGTCCAAGGACCAACGTGCTGATATGTGTACTGAGGGACAGCCACGGACGTCCTGTGTGTGCGGACGGACATAGATGAACACACACGGACAGCCACGACGTTCTGTGTGTGTAGGCGGACACCCACAGACGTCCTGTGTGTACTGAACAGACAGCCCACGAGGGCCAAAATTACCCGAACAGTCCACAGGAAGGGTCAGCGTGCGGAGTCAAAGGACCAACGTGCTGATATGTGTACTGATGGACAGCCACAGACGTCATGTGTGTGCTGACAGACACACACGGACACACACGCACAGCCACGAAACTCCTATGTGTGCTGATGGACACAAACGGACGTCCTGTGTGTGCTGACGGACACCCACAAACGTTCTGTGTGTACTGAACAGACAGCCCACGTGGGCCAAAATCACCCAAACAGTCCATGGGAACGGCCAGCGTGCTGAGTCCAAGGACCAGCGTGCTGAGTCCAAGGACCAGCGTGCTGATATGTATACTGATGGACAGCCACGGACGTCCTGTGTGTGCTGACGGACACACACGGACCGCCACGGACGTCCTGTGTGTGCTGGCGGACACCCACAGACGTCCTGTGTGTACTGAACAGATAGCCCACGTGGGCCAAAATCACCCAAACAGTCCACGGGAAGGGCCAGCGTGCAGAGTCCAAGGACCAACGTGCTGATATGTGTACTGATGGACAGCCACAGACGTCCTGTCTGTGCTGACAGACACACACGTACAGCCACAGACGTCCTGTGTATGCTTACGGACACACACGAACGTCCTGTGTGTGCTGACCGACACCCACGAACGTCCTGTGTGTGCTGACAGACACACACGGACACACACGGATGTCCTGTGTGTGCTGACAGACAGCCACAAACAGCCCCGGACGTCCTGTGTGTGCTGGCGGACACCCATGGACGTCCTGTGTGTACTGAACAGACAGCCCACTTGGGATAAAATCACCCAAACAGTCCACGGGAAGGGCCAGCGTGCTGAGTCCAAGGACCAACGTGCTGATATGTGTACTGAGGGACAGCCACGGCCGTCTTGTGTGTGCTGACGGACACAGACAGACACACACGGACAGCCACGGACGTCCTGTGTGTGCTGGCGGACACCGACGGACGTCCTGTGTGTACTGAACAGACAGCCCACGAGGGCCAAAATTACCCGAACAGTCCACAGGAAGGGTCAGCGTGCGGAGTCAAAGGACCAACGTGCTGATATGTGTACTGATGGCCAGCCACAGACGTCATGTGTGTGCTGACAGACACACACGCACAGCCACGAATATCATGTTTGTGCTGACGGACACACACAGACGTCCTGTGTGTGCTGACGGACACCCACAGACGTCCTGTGTGTACTGAACAGACAGCCCACGTGGGCCAAAATCACCCAAATAGTCCACGGGAACGGCCAGCGTGCTGAGTCCAAGGACCAGCGTGCTGATATGTATACTGATGGACAGCCACGTATGTCCTGTGTGTGCTTACGGACACACACGGACACACACGGACCGCCACGGACGTCCTGTGTGTTCTGGCGGACACCCACGGACGTCCTGTGTGTACTGAACAGATAGGCCACGTGGGCCAAAATCACCCAAACAGTCCACGGGAAGGGCCAGCGTGCAGAGTCCAAGGACCAACGTGCTGATATGTGTACTGATGGACAGCCACAAACGTCCTGTGTGTGCTGACGGACACACACGTACAGCCACGGACATCCTGTGTATGCTTACGGACAGACACGAACGTCCTGTGTGTGCTGACCGACACCCACGAACGTCCTGTGTGTGTTGACAGACAGCCACAAACAGCCCCAGACGTCCTGTGTGTGCTGGCGGACAGCCACAAACAACCCCAGACGTCCTGTGTGTGCTGGCGGACCCCCATGGACGTCCTGTGTGTACTGAACAGACAGCCCACTTGGGACAAAATCACCCAAACAGTCCACAGGAAGGGCCAGCGTGCTGATATGTGTACTGAGGGACAGCCACGGACGTCCTGTGTGTGCTGACGGACACAGACGGACACACACGGACAGCCACGGACGTCCTGTGTGTGCTGGTGGACACCCACGGACGTCCTGTGTGTACGGAACAGACAGCCCACGAGGGCCAAAATCACCCGAACAGTCCACAAGAAGGGCCAGCGTGCGGAGTCCAAGGACCAACGTGCTGATATGTGTACTGATGGACAGCCACGGATGTCATGTGTGTGCTGATGGACACACACGGACACACAAGAACATACACGTACAGCCACGAACGTCCTGTGTGTGCTGACGGACACACACGGACAGCCACAGACGTCCTGTGTGTGCTGACAAACACCCACAGACGTCCTATGTGTGCTGACGGACACCCACGGACGTCATGTGTGTGCTGACGGACAGCCACGGACGTCCTGTGTGTGCTGGCGGACACCCACTGACGTCTTATGTGTACTGAACAGACAGCCCACGTGGGATAAAATCACCCAAACAGTCCACGGGAAGGGCCAGCGTGCTGAGTCCAAGGACCAACGTGCTGATATGTGTACTGAGGGACAGCCACGGACGTCCTATGTGTGCTGACGGACACAGACGGACACACACAGACAGCCACAGACGTCCTGTGTGTGCTGACGGACACAGACGGACACACACGGACAGCCACGGACGTCCTGTGTGTGTTGGCGGACATCCACGGACGTCCTGTAAGACCCGTTCCTGGTCTCTCGACCCAACTGGATACGAATGCTTACTTATTAATTTCTTTACTTGTCTGATTCATTCTAAGTCTTTTCTTTACTAAGTGATATTCGAATATGAGTTCATAAACAAAGGGATAGATTGCACAGCGGAATAATAATGTATAAACTTTGTATTACTTAGAAACATGAGATTCAATACACAACTTCTTAACAGTCTCATAGACAATCACTAGTTCATCCCTAGCATCATCTAACCACACGTTACACAGCCTCTCACTGACCGAGCCTTCACGGCTCCTTGGCTTGACAAGAACCATCCTTAGTTCCTTAAACCACAACCAGATAAGCATTAATCATAACCGAGAATAGAACGGATTGATTCTACAATGCTTGGCTTGGTTCCTAGAACTTAGATAAACCTCAGTCAACATAATCATAAAACGTATGAACCTACCTACCGTATCCTAAGTCATTCAACCAACCACCCCTTGACTTAGAATCAGATAGATCCTCCAGAATAGATAAACAGAACACACGAACAGATCCGGATCGTCCCCAAAGACCAATCCGTCTAACCGGATAGAATCTAGGTGCGACCGGCCAATGGAGTTCGGCTCAATGGCCCAACAGACTCCCTTATGGCCAGAGTAAAATACTCATGGAAAAACGTAGAGAGAGAGAGAGAGAGTTCTGGCCAAGAGATCGGCCGGAAAAGGGCCGGTCGTGGTGGTTTTGTATCTCTGGCAAGGAGAACGGTTTAGTAGAGAGAAGGCCGTGTGTTATGAATACCCAAGGCGTAGAGAAGGGTCTGGAGAAGGACTCGAAAGCCGTGGTTCAGTCTGATAGGGTCAGTGGCGTAACCACCGACTCATCGGCTAAGACAATCGGATAGTCTGAACCGGTCTAGCCATGGGCGTTTGGATTGTGTCCTATTCTTCTTATTCTTTTCATCCAATTCTTCTTCTACTCCTTCTGTACATTGGCCTGGCCTTGTTGATGTGTTGGGATTGCTTATAACCGTGGTTCTGGTTGAGTAATGAAGTCGCGGTCCATAACCGTCGAGTTAGGCGCGCGCATGGTCTAAACCGGCCTCAGGTGATCCGATTGGATAGGGTCGGTTCTGTTCTGTTCTGTTCTGAACGGTTGCAACCCTTCCCTGAACAGTCAAAATGGTTCATGACTTCTGTAGGTTAAGCCGTGGTCCTTTGGCCATAGGCCGGACACACGCACGGACCAGACAGTCCATACGGACGGTTAGGTCGAACGGTTGGAGCATCTGAATGGGTGCGAGATGCCAAGGGTCATGAGTTGCCAAGAGGCACGAGTGTCCAAAGGGTACTAGTTCCCAAAGGGTGTGAGTTCCAAACGGTGCCATTGGTTCAAGGCTTAGGCCGAACCAAGTGGACAGTCCGCGGCTGCATAGTCGAACGGACGGACGGTTAGTTTAACCGGAGTGTTGTGTCGCAAGGTCTGATTGGTTGCAAGGAAATCCGGTTTGGTCTTGGGCTTTACTCTCTGGTATGGATCCATGCTTTGGGTCGGATCAGGTAAGAAGGTCCGTGAGCCTTTGGGCCAGACTTATAACTGGTCGATCGCACCTAGATCTTAACCAGACGGTTAGACGGGACTATGGACGATCCGGCTATGGTTGGATGGCTTTAGCCGCAAAGGCTAAGTGGGATCTTACAATAAACCTTGGGTTGGTGAGTAGGATAGGCGCCATATGCATTATGTAAAGCGTAGGCCCACATGATGGCAATGGAAGGCCGGTTATATCAGTACCTGCTAAGTAGACGATGGCTTATCAAGTCTGGTGGTCGGATCATGTTTCATGACGATGGTTCGATGGCCGAGCACTAGTATGGTTAGTCACGTTGCTGGAGTAAGAGTATTGATGTGATGCTTCTAGATATCAACCTTGGTGTTGATAGCTTCGAGATTGGCTAAGAGTCATGACGAAGTGTATGGCTAGTACTATGTGTCGTAGACCATAGATACTGAGCCTAAGTGTGATTGTTCAAGGAAGGCCGTGTAAGATCTGATCATGGTTGAATATGGACGACCTGACCTCTGAATGATGGTTCAAGGTGTCGGAACTAATCTGATTAAGGAATGCATCATTTGGTATGAACAAATCATATATGTTGTTTGGGTTAAGTCCCAAAGCCGGTCAGGCCAGATGATGACTCATCAGTTCCAAGTCATGTGAGGATGGTTGGTTGATTGACTTAGGATCTAATGAGATTTGTCAGTCCAGAATATGGATTGGGTACTATTGCCTATATGGCAAGGGGATGTTTGAGTGTGCATGAGCCGAGAAAGGCCAGATGCAAACCCTTATCCTTTCAAAAACTTCTCAAAGGTTACTTATGTCTGTGGGGATGGTTGGTTGAATGACTAAGTACCTAGGGGAGTTGTTTGATGCAGGAATCAAGATAAGGACCTTAAGTAAGATCATTGAGTGATCGTGGTCCAGCTGTCAAGCAAGAGCAATTCGAGTCAATGGAGGACCGATGAGCTAATAAGCTCCGTAGATGTGGCAAAGGTGGGTTTAGGGGAATGGAACCTCAGAATTGTATGGCTTGGTTTGGGTTTAGGATTGACCTTTAAGCTAATTGGAAGTTGAGTAAACTGACCAAGGCTAAGGTGATTCGACCAGACAAGTGTTAGATTGGTTTTAGACCAATGGTTAACTACAGAATAATCCGCTGCGTATCTGTTGAAAGGATCTAGGTTATTAATGACTAGGGAAGTCTTTAGCTAAGATCTAAGTTAGCCCTCGCCTTTAGGCGATATTATAAATAAAGGGCGAAAATTAAGAGGTTCGGCCAGGAAGTGGACCGAGCGACGTGAGGCATCGACCGCGGACTAGGCGGCTGGGATCGGGTCTTACAAGTTGGTATCAGAGCATGCTTGATCCTGTTTAGTACAACGCTCTAAGATGTTGTGTTCCATACCGAAGTTATTTCCAAAACTATGATGACTATGAAACCTTAGTTCGGGTGAGCCAAGAAAGAGTTGAGGTAAGCTAGGGTATCATGCTTGTAAATGTGGGAATTCTAAGATGAACCAGCTTAGCCAAGAACCTAAAAATAGAAAGGTTGGTCGATCTAGTATTTATAAGTAATAGACGGGTTGGAAGGGATGGAAGCAATGCAAGACTTGTTTATGGATGACCTAAACAAGGGAAGTAACATGGACCAGAGAGTGGCTTAGGTTGAAATAAAGGTGCAGCATTCTACTGAAGTTAAGTGTTATCCCTTGATGGCCGTTCATAATAAATAAAGCATATGCAATGTTATATCTGACTCAAAGGAGACACTACATGACCAGTACACGAGTGCACTTGTGATCAGATGGATCAGCTAGGACTCGGTATAAGTCAAGGTAGGTTTCCTTAGATCTAGAAGGATGGAATGAATAAATTCCAATCTGAATCTGTCCAAGGAAAGAATGAGG
Organism: Brassica rapa; assembly: GCF_000309985.2. NCBI lineage: Eukaryota > Viridiplantae > Streptophyta > Magnoliopsida > Brassicales > Brassicaceae > Brassica > Brassica rapa. The sequence goes on from NW_022610892.1 coordinate 68,479, forward strand.
AAACTCATGATGTTTGTTCCAATCAATGGAAGAACATGATCTTAACTACCTTAGTATGATGGGGATTGAGGTATATGAAAATTGCTCTTGTGAATGGTGTGAGCATTCGCAAAAGTAAGACGCCTTGGAGAATGGTATGGGACGTTTTCCAAGTGTGTGGTCAAACCGAGATCGTACTCATATAGGTATCCACTGGAACTGGAAGTATTGAAGTTATTGGCAATGCCATGAGGGATGTTATGGGACGTTCTTTGTGGTGTGGTCATGCACTGAGATAGTTTCCACAAGTGGATTTGTGGTGTGGAAACACACGTACTTTTTGACACAGAGGCTACACATAGTTTTGTGAGTCCGGGACTGGTCGGAAAGAGTCTGTTCTGTCTGAGTTCTGGGGATTATTCGAGACTAGTGAGGGCAGCCGGTGGGCAAATTATGCATTCACTAGGGCTCATGAAAAATATCCCGGTGTGGATCCAGGAGAGAAATCTGCCTGTAGATCTGATCAAGAAAAATATCCACGCGCCTACAGAATCACGAGATGATCCTAGGCATGAATCTGGTTGGGAAAGTATCGGGCCACTCTCGATTGCCACAAAGTTCGTGTGCAATTGGAGACTGGAGCTCACCCGATCCAGTACCAAAGTCTGAGTCTGAGTCCGACTCTAAGGAAAGTAGGGGTGTCAGCAGTCCAAGTGAATTGGATGCTTAGACAGGGTTGTGAAGTATTTTTGACCACAACTACCACTACGGAGCACGGCAATTCTGTTGATCTGTCTGGGATCTCGTTGGTATCGAGATCCATTGTCTGAGTCCGGCTTTAAGGAAAGTAGTGGTGTCAGCATTCCGTGTGGATCGGATGCTTAGACGGGATTGTGAAGTATTTTTTTGACCACAATTACCACTATGGAGCGCGGCAAATTCTGGTGATCTAAAAGATCTGTTTGAGGACCCGTTGGTGTCCGAGTTCCCAGATGTGTTCCGTTCGCTACAGAGTGTCCCCTCTGGTAGGTCGGATCCATTTATGATTGAACTGGAACCAGGGACAGCACCACTGTCCTAGAGTCAGTTTCTGTCGGCTCCGGCTGAGATGGCAGAGCCGAAGTTGACCACGTCCGAGAGAGGACCATGGTCGCAGTACAACCAAGTCAGAGTTTGACCTAAGGTTGAAAATGATCAAGTCCAAAAAAAAAAGGACGAGGATCAGCCCACGACCTATTCGGAGATGGACCTATGGTCGGGGTGAAACGGTCGAGTCCCTGAGTGGACCAGGACCAGAGTACGATCGAGTCCAAGGAAGGACCAGGATCGAATTATGACAAAGTCCAGTGAAGGATAGAAGTCAAGTCTGAGGCGTTTTTAGTCTGTAGGGACTAAGATCACAATGTGGCCAAGCCTGAAAAGGTTGTGGCCGGTTAAGGGGATGATCCAGTACGTTGTGGCTGAGGTCATGAGCCTTATTGTCCATGAAGGACAAAAGAACCATAATAATCTGTTAGGACTCGTTGTAGGACGAGCAGCCTAAAGATTAGAACAAGTTCGTGAGGACTTGACTGGTACATCGAGTGGTGTGGGGATTGGCCAAATCTACTAAGGCTCGAGTATGCAGCATGTTCCTAGGGACTGATTATGATCTAGTCTTGGACTATGATCAGAGAAAGAATAAAATCTGAAGAAGATGCTATTCAAAGGAAAGACATAGACTTGTTGAATACTAGGACCGCAACCTGGAGATTTCGGCCAGTGACACAAGGAATGTCTTTGGATGGATTTTCAAGTATCACTTGAATGGGTGCTTGATGGACCCTCGACTGTGGTCAAAGTAGACAAGTAAGGGTGCCATCAGCGAAACCAGAAAGGACCACTTGATAGGATTTTTGTGGTTAAATCCTTATCAAGTGGGGGAGACTTGTACAACGATGGTCAAAGGAAAATTGATCAACGAAGTGGTGATTCGGTGGTTTTAATCATGCTTGTTCTATTCTCTGATCAAGACTAGAATAAGTTTGTTTGGAATATTTTGTCTTGGGACAAGGTATAATCATCACCGGATTCGAGGACGAATCCATTACAAGTGGGGGAGACTTGTCACGCCCCCAATCCTGGAAAGGATTGTCGGGACGGCCATGGTTCGAGGAAACGTACAAGCCAGTCTTAGGACATCAAGGCAAGCATTCCATGGTCGAGAAAGAAGGTTAAGGACATAAGGAAACTTATACTTAACCTTATATAAGTTAAGAGACAGCTAGGACGAGTAAGACGGTAATTTGACGAAGTGGACGAGTAGCTCGGCCAGCTCAATGAAGCTAGTTTTAGTTCACTCCAGCTCAGTCCCTACTAAGTCAGCTCCACTAGCTGGACTACTAGCTCACCTAGCTGAGGCAGCTGAGAGTCAGCTCACCTCAGCTAGACGGACTGTTCGGGCTTTAGGCCGATGGTCCGGGTCCGGGTCAGTGGCGGGCTGTGAGGTCCGGCCATGAGGCCATGGGCTGTTGGGTCTTTGGGCAAGGCCGTGGGCTAAGTCCAGGAGGCTTGGGGCGTGGGTTGGGCTTATGACCGACCCCAAACCCAATCAGAAAGGGCGAAGGGATGCAAGTGGCCGAAAGGGGACAACCCTTGGCCGATGGTGCCCATTCGCTAGCAAGTCGTGCCTGTTCGTGGGGCAAGACTTACCCCCTCGTTTCTATAAATATGGGGGCTCTCTGGTCGATTTCATTATCCAATTCCAGAGTAAAATACTCATGGAAAAACGTAGAGAGAGAGAGAGAGAGTTCTGGCCAAGAGATCGGCCGGAAAAGGGCCGGTCGTGGTGGTTTTGTATCTCCGGCAAGGAGAACGGTTTAGGAGAGAGGAGGCCGTGTGTTATGAATACCCAAGGCGTAGAGAAGGGTCTGGAGAAGGACTCGAAAGCCATGGTTCAGTCTGATAGGGTCAGTGAGGTAACCACCAACTCATCGGCTAAAACAATCGGACAGTCTGAACCGGTCTAGCCATGGGCGTTTGGATTGTGTCCTATTCTTCTTATTCTTTTCATCCAATTCTTCTTCTACTCCTTCTGTACATTAGCGTGGCCTTGTTGATGTGTTGGGATTGGTTATAACCGTGGTTCTGGTTGAGTAATGAAGTCGCGGTCCATAACCGTCGAGTTAGGCGCGCACATGGTCTAAACCGGCCTCAGGTGATCCGATTGGATAGGGGCGGTTCTGTTCTGTTCTGTTCTGAACGGTTGCAACCCTTCCCTGAACAGTCACAATGGTTCATGACTTGTGTAGGTTAAGGCGTCGTCCTTTGACCATAGGCCGGACACACGCACGGACCAGACAGTCCATACGGACGGTTAGGTCGAACGGTTGGAGCATCTGAATGGGTGAGAGATGCCAAGGGTCATGAGTTGCCAAGAGGCCCGAGTGTCCAAAGGGTACTAGTTCCCAAAGGGTGTGAGTTCCAAACGGTGCCATTGGTTCAAGGCTTAGGCCGAACCAAGTGGACAGTCCGCGGCTGCATAGTCGAACGGACGGACGGTTAGTTTAACCGGAGTGTTGTGTCGCAAGGTCTGATTGGTTGCAAGGCAATCCGGTTTGGTCTTGGGCCTTACTCTCTGGTATGGATCCAGGCTTTGGGTCGGATCAGGTAAGAAGGTCCGTGAGCCTTTGGGCCAGACTTATAACTGGTCGATCGCACCTAGATCTTAACCAGACGGTTAGACGGGACTATGGACGATCCGGCTATGGTTGGATGGCTTTAGCCGCAAAGGCTAAGTGGGATATCTTACAATAAACCTTGGGTTGGTGAGTAGGATAGGCGCCATATGCATTATGTAGGGCGTAGACCCACATGATGGCAATGGAAGGCCGGTTATATCAGTACCTGCTAAGTAGAAGATGGCTTATCAAGTCTGGTGGTCGGATCATGTTTCATGACGATGGTTCAATGGCCGAGCACTAGTATGGATAGTCACGTTGCTGGAGTAAGAGTATTGATGTGATGCTTCTAGATATCAACCTTGGTGTTGATAGCTTCGAGATTGGCTAAGAGTCATGACGAAGTGTATGGCTAGTACTATGTGTCGTAGACATAGATACTGAGCCTAAGTGTGATTGTTCAAGGAAGGCCGTGTAAGATCTGATCATGGTTGAGTATGGACGACCTGACCTCTGAATGATGGTTCAAGGTGTCGGAACTAATCTGATTAAGGAATGCATCGTTTGGTATGAACAAATCATATATGTTGTTTGGGTTAAGTCCCAAAGCCGGTCTGGCCAGATGATGACTCATCAGTTCCAAGTCATGTGAGGATGGTTGGTTGATTGACTTAGGATCTAATGAGATTTGTCAGTCCAGAATATGGATTGGGTACTATTGCCTATATGGCAAGGGGATGTTTGAGTGTGCATGAGCCGAGAAAGGCCAGATGCAAACCCTTATCCTTTCAAAGACTTCTCAAAGGTTACTTATGTCTGTGGGGATGGTTGGTTGAATGACTAAGTACCTAGGGGAGTTGTTTGATGCAGGGATCAAGATAAGGACCTTAAGTAAGATCATTGAGTGATCGTGTTCCAGCTGTCAAGCAAGAGCAATTCGAGTCAATGGAGGACCGATGAGCTAATAAGCTCCGTAGATGTGGCAGGTGGGCGGTTACTCCCGAAAAGGTGCAAAGGGGCAGTTTTGTGCCCTTTCTCTTTAACTACTTGGTCGATTTCTCCAGGGAAGTTGGGGCTGGCTTTCTCTATAAATAGAGAGTCCCTGGCACAGAAAATGGCACCAAATTTCTTAGGCAAAGCTCTGCCAAACTCATAACAGAAAGAAAGAAAGAGAGAGGACCGGCGGTTAGAGAAGAGACCGTGTGTGGTGGTGTTGGCTTGCGCGTGTGTTCTGAGCGTGGGAAGGCAAGGCCGTGAAGATGGATACCAGAGAAAAAAAGAAAAGGAGAAGGAGAAGGAGAAGGACTTTCCTTCAGGGGAGAGAACGTCTAAGGTTAGTGGTGTAGACTGCAAGGAACGGCCCGGGCCTGCGGATGATCTGCGGCCTGCGGCCGGTTCTCTTGGCAGATGCATCCATTTCTCTTTAATTCTTCTGGATCGCCTGTTCGATATGTGTTGTGATGTTATTGGATTGATTCAGACAGGGAAAACTGGACCAAGCCCATGGCCGGTCCAGGGATAAAGTCTAGGCATTGGACAGCCACAGACGTCATGTGTGTGCTGACAGACACACACGGACACACACGCAAGCCTTGAATCTCCTGTG